>NC_136543.1:11692905-11770250 GCF_910591455.1 Pholis gunnellus
GTCCATTAGCTGCAAGTAGTTCAACCAAAGGGTGATTTCCCCTGCTCAAATTATTCATTTGAAGATGTTAAGAGGCCTGAAGATGAAAAAGTATCACATATTTTACAAGAAAAAGCCTGGTTGCATCAATAATTCAGGTAGCAGAAGAAAAAAGAAATCTTTAAGATATAGTATCTCTGGAGGAGTGGGCGTTAGAGGGTTAAACATCTTGCGATCCCTTTGGTGGGTCCTGATCACAGGCTGGGAGCCACTTCCTTATACAATCATATCAGATGATGCGAACTATGAAGCAACATCCGCAGAGACTACACACGAGCCATTCATTGAAACAAATCTGGACGAAGCAAATGTCTAATTTCCCCACGAGTTTCTCATGTCGGCTGACGATTCGTTAAAGTCTTCTGACAGTGATTCATTCGAGTTAATCAGTGTCCCGTGATAAACATCTGATTAGGTCACAAGCATTCAGTCTTTGTGGCCCATTAAGACCGAGACCATATGCTGCTTTTGCCTTATCGCACCCTGCCTAATTAGTGTTCGATATCAAGAGCCGTTATGATACATGAAGAATCAATCGACTGTCTGACGGCGCCCGCGGTCCCATTTGGCTTACAGTCATTGGCCAGAAACCGCTCCAAGGCTCGGGATTGGCTGCCAGTTTGCGAAAGTCAGTCAACCAATGGGAAAGAGCCAAGAGAGCAAGGCAAGGTCAGCTGCTCAGGGTGCCCCTGGAGCAGCAATTTGTTTACCTCCTCTGTTTGTGTGTGTGTGTGTGTGTGTGTGTGTGTGTGTGTGTGTGTGTGTGTGTGTGTGTGTGTGTGTGTGTGTGTGTGTGTGTGTGTGTGTGTGTGTGTGTGTGTGTGTGAGAGAGAAATAGAGGTATGTCATGATAATGATATGCATCATGCCCTCTGCACACAGCCTCAAAAGTGCATCTTTCCATTCCAGATTGAATTACACGGGGCTGATTGGATTTTTCTCCTCCGCATCAAAGACAAAAACGTTCCTCTCCCGTTCTTCCCCCCCCCCCCCTTGCCTCTGGGTCCATCCATCCCATCATCACGCCATGCTTTTTCCTCTCAAGTATTCTCCATTTGCTCCTTTTCCTCTCTAAAACTCTGCCTTTCGTGCATCGATTTCTTCTCCTTCCTTGGGGTTTGTAAAGTCGCATGACTGTCATTACCCTGATTACACCAGCTGTAATTATGTGATGCTGCCTTGTGATTCACATCACTGTGTGTGTGTGTGTGAGAGATTCTCTTATATGTGTGTTAAGGTTTTTTCGATTTGGGGCTGAGAAGAGACCATTGATTACCGTTTCTGAGTGTACTCTGAGTGCCCCTCTCTCTCTCGCTCTAGGCTACACAAAGGCATCATGGTCCGCGGGGCGCTCTCTCTCACACGCAGCCACATTTCTGAGCCCCTTTTCAAAAGTTCCTTAGAAACACGAGAAAAGTTCCAGCCACAGGCGCCACGCCCTCCCACTGGCCCCGCAGAAATAGGCCCATTGAGCCAGGCTGTAATCACACACAAACACACACACACACACACACTCATATAAATCGGCATTCTGCTTCTCTCTCCGGCACTTCATAGAAGCTGCCACAAAAACACAGTCATTGACCCACCAGCCAACCAGCAGCATTCACTGCTCACTGCAACATTTCTCCAACCAAAACATCAATGCACACACACACACACACACACACACACAGACAACAATGCACACACACTTGCGCTCCCTGAACACCATGGACAAATCTTGTAACACACACCCTCATAAGCACACAAATACACGGTGGTGTATTGTGGAGTGTGGGAGCAGCAGTTGTGTCTGAATCTCAAGGCATTTCTGGCAACAGGACAGTGACACACACACACAAACACACACACACACACACACACTCTCTCTCTCTCTCACATGGAGATGCATGTTTTATAAGGTCATGTATAATGTAGGAGGATTCCACGCAGAGAGGCCTCATGTGTGTGTTTGTGTGTGTGTGTGTTTGTGTGTGTGTGTGTGAGCTAGCCTTGAGATGTGGTCTTTAATCCTGTTGGATTGTCAGATTAGTATAACAGCTGGGTCCTACATACAGATATACATCTCTCTGCCTCTCTGTCTCTGTATCACCCCTCCTCCAATCATACTGCTCCCCTATACACGAGATGAGTGGATCTACAGCATTAGTGTGTGTGTGTGTGTGTGTGTGTGTGTGTCCCAGCTCCAGTCCATTATGCGGTTTGGTGCCAGCTGATGTGTCACTACACAGTCATGTGATATCTATTGAGTCTAGTGTCAGCTGCTCGTTTTGTCAGAGATACTGAGACATTACAGGTTAAACACACAGTGTTCATTTATCCCATTTATAGTTTCAGTCGAGGTTCATTTCGGCATCACCTGTGGTTCCCGTGGTAACGGCAAGTGCCGTTAAACGAGCAGCTACTTAACCAGAAGCACAGCAGAAGAGCTGCCGTCGTATCTGTTTTAAAGTGCAGCCGAATAAACTCAGGTCGTTTTGAATTAATCAGTAAGTCAATAATCATTTCAATCGCGATCTCATTTCACGCTGCACGCGGTGACAGAAATGTCATTACGCTTTCATGATGAGCAATCCCAGTCGGCCCGAACCTCGGTAGCAAATACGTTGCCTTTGCTGTGACTCCTTCACAATGAAGCTACCTTGTGTTTGGTCACGTTAATGTGGAGCAGAAGCAGTGCTGGGTTTGCATTAGCTGCGGCCTATAATGCAGTTTTGATATCGCTGCAGGAAAGTGGGGCTGATATCGATCAGATAAGATTACATAACACAGGTGTGCATGCACTGTTTCCTGTGAATCTACAGTGCGTAGGTCGGCAATTTGCGGGAATGGCAGACTCCGCCACTTTCAATAAAAACTGCAATATAGAAGGGTACAAGAGAAAAAACACACAGCAGCAAAACATTAGCCAGCAAGTTGCTATAAAGGAAAGGTTCCCCACAGAATCAATGCAGATTCTATTTATTCAAGTGATTTATTTAAAGTGAACCTTGGTTTCTCAATTTTCAGTCACATCGTGACCTCTGCAATCAATGTTATGAAAGAGGGAGGGCAGGCAGCCTTCCACCTAATGAGGATTAATCGTCGAGCTAACAATGAAGCAAATGCAAAAGCCTTTGACTGATTTAAAGTAATGCTGCGCTCTGTTGGAGGTACACTGAACATTGTCATGAAGGGATTGTCATGGGTCTATTGTTTTGTAACGGATACATATAGATAAATTTTGAAAGTCTTTCTGCTTTCACTATTCCAGATGAGTGCCTCTCTCCTCCAGTCTGCACCTGTTCTAGCCCTGCAGTTCTCTGACCAAGCCATCCACTGTACCATATACCATATTTAGCAAATGCATTACTTTCCATAAGGTCGTTCATCACTTAGTCCTTTATATATATATATATATATATATATATATATATATATATATATATATATATATATATATATATATATAATCTTTTATATATATCCTTTGTCCTTATAACTCAGTGGAGAAAGATAATATTGGTGCTTGGATGGTTTTCAGTTTTGGTTTGGTGCTGCACCGAGACAGCTTTAGGGCCAGAGCGAGAGCTGGAATAATAAACAAGAGGCAATGTAATGACATCCTCCCACAGGTTGTGTTCGTGGAATTAATACGGCCAATGTGGCTGTGCTTTGGATCGGCCACGGTAGCGCTATCAGGAATCTGATCGTCAGAAAAGACTAAAAATAGTGGAGGGGAGAAAAAAGTGTTTCACTCATTTCCTGGCTGTTGTGCATGAGCATGTTTACAGGTTTGCTCGGTGGTTTACGTTCATTGGTCACAGGGATCACTCGTGTGTGAAAAACTGGGACAAACATGCCAGAAAAGATCAGAATGTGTTTGGCAGTGGACTAAATAGCTGTTTCTACCTTCCCACTCAGCGCTTCTTGCAGCAGTATGTCCACAAAGCCTCTTTTTTTTTTGCAGTTGAATAGCAGTTTTATTCCATATCTAAAATCAACATAAGCTGCAATAAATATCACACTTTGTTTTTGTTAAATACCTCAAATTAGGCTAAACACTGACATCTAAGATTCGTTTTGTATTAATCCCCATGTAGTCGTAGTTAATCCAAGACACCCATAACCACTTCCCATCTTTTAAACAGCTAATCAGTGTAAAATTGCTCTGCGGGTTCCCAACACAAAGTGATGCCTGCTTATGACCCCCTGCTGCAGCTGTTAAGGCAGAGAATCTCTTGACGCTCAATGATAATTTAACTTCGAAATCTGGGGCTGTTTTACAGGGTTTATGGCTGAAATACTCACTATTTCACAGAAGGCATTCATCACAGACGTTAAGTCTATGACAGTAAATTTATGCATTAGGAATAGAGCTGGAAAATCATTCTGAGGGATGCTGAATGGTTGTGACCCACAGGGTGAGGATTATTATATATCATTTATTGTATGCAGTCTTCTTGTTTAAAGGCACAATCCATGATTTTTTTAAAATATTGCCTAATTGCCACTGTTCATAGTTGAGTTTCAAAGCCTGCTGGGAGGAAATTATTGTGATTCAGAGGCACAGTTAGATTCTTTTAAAGAATGGATGCGTTACTGAATTGCGTCGGGTGGCCCTAAGCAAGAGTGGAAGTCTTAATAAAGTGACACTATTCTTTGGTGAGGGATCTATAGATAACATTTTTAACCTTAATATCAACTACTTGGTGATACACCTGATGACTCTGCTCTTTTGTTAATTTTTCCCTTATACAGCTGCACAGTGTACCTACCCAGGCTAGAGTTAACCTACTTTAAAGGTGCTGTATACGAGATTGGGAGCCTTTCTAATGCTGATTTTCAGGAAATCCTTTTTAAAATGAGCATTTCATTTAGATTGTTTCAGCCTCTCTTCATCTCAAGCATGAAACAAATTGTTTCAACCAATAACAGAACTTTAACCTGCAAAGTACCACAAAAAACACGCAAAACTACTAACAATGTGCAGAGGTGTTCGAGCAAGAAGGGGCCCTTTAATGTCCACGTGCCCAGGGGCCCAATAACTCAATATCTGTCCATGAATAAGGGAGTATATTTTAGGATTTTAAGTCACCTGGATAGACTCAGTGACAGATTTTCTTTGACTCACAGGAGTGCACCTGACTTTACAAGCTACTGTCTCGACATCCGACCCTCTCCGTGTGTGTGTGTGTGTGTGTGTGTGTGCTATTAGGTGTCATTGAGTGTGTGAGCAGGGTGACTGTGCAGAGGCTTTCTGTGCTAATCTCTGCTGAAGATGGCAGGTGTCTTAACCAGGCCACCACCTGGTAACCTACTCACACGCACACACACACACACACATTACCTGCCCTCTATCGCTCTCACATCTCCTTGTCTGACTGTAAGTGTGTTAGCGTCCAGGTTGGCTGCCGTCCAACCTGCCCAGCTGGTAGGAGACGAAGAGCATGGGCGGAGAGTGAGACGGCGTGGAAAAGCAAAAGAGGGAGATTAGAGGTCACCACTGACAGGCCCGGGAATCCACTCCGGAAAGAAAGATGGGTGCGGAACAGAAAACAGTAAACAGGCTGCATTTTTTTCCTGTAAGTGTGCGAGTAGTCGGGAGGTCATGTGCCAAGCAGTCTGACTGTTTCTAGATGAATAAAGAATTATCAACGGTCCATTTCTGTCAGCGAGCAGCGTTGGCTGCCCCCCCCCCCCTGTTATCAGTGTGGCTCCGCTCTGGAGGGAAGCAGACACAGAAACGGCCGTGAATCAGCAGCTGCTTTATGAAGCGTGGGCACTCCACCTACATTGAATTAAACTGCAGGGAGGGTAGAAATGTGGGCCGTAAAGATCACTTTGCCTCGTCGAAGGGCTGATCTGGGTCTCAAATTTCTGCCGGATGATTATTGTTTCGTGGCCGGAGCTCTCATGATGTGTTCAAGTGCATGGTTGACGTGTTTCACATCCAGCACTTTAGCTCAATCAGGACACCCACATGGAAGTTTAAGCCATTCATTGCAACAATAATGCGCAATTCAGTGTGCGGATTTGGCTCTGCTCATGTGAAGGGACAAATGTGAGCAAGCTCAACAGAGACAGACCCATGACTGAACACGTCATGTCATCAACATATTATGATTTGACAGTGTATTGAATGTACGACGACAAAATGTTTTTTTTAATGCCCGACTGAACTTCCCTGAAGCTCCAGTATTTGACGCTCTTCAAGTCGAGAGGTTGTCAACCTGACATCTCCAGCAGGTCACAGGATGACCTGCTGGAGATGTCAGGTTGAGGCTGAGGATTTGCAAGATGCTTTATTGAATCGGAAAGAAGAACAAATATTGGTCTTCCAAATTGGTTGTATTCATTCTTTCTGACTTGTCTTTAATCTTGCTTTTTGTTCTTGTGAAATTCACTTTCCTGGTCACTAAAAATGATTTAAGTCACAGTGAAACGGAAGTAAGAGCATCTTTATCTACAGAAATGTGATATATTTAGTATGTATGTGGGCCAGTTATAGACATACAAGAAATCAAATCTTATCTGATTTTATTAGATCAAAAGTGTTTTCAACCCCCAGTGTGATTTTAATGCGATGGGCGGGTTTAGCTAGTCACTCAAAATCATATTTGATTAGATAAATGTATGTATATGCTCCTTGGTTCAAGATGACTTATCAAAAATCATAGATCATTTAAGAAAGAGAAGAGATGGATTTATAGCTAAAAATAGAAGAGAGATACGCGATAACAGAGCATAGGTTTAGAACTGGGAAAATGTCTTTTATTTGTCAGTGTGTCATTCAAATAATCTGAGAGTTTAAAGGAGAAAATCTCTCTTTGGTGAAACTGCTCACGACTCTCATGCACCACCTGTGACACAGGTAGACACGGCAATGACAAAACATACCGAGGTTAACTCTCTGCATGGGTAGGACGGTGGTATGCTGAGGTTTAGAGTGTAATCACCTTTTTTATGGCCATAACATCTGTAATGCAACTTGGGAAAATATTGACGTTGATTTATTCCTTCCTGAGTAGTGTGATGTTAAAAAAAAAAAATGACATGAAAGAAAGAATACAATGGACGTGACCTCAATGTTTTTCATTGTATTTCTGTTCCCTCTTCTCCTTCAACACTGGGGATGCAGTGAATGGGGGCCGGTTAAAGGAGTGGGACTCACAGAAAGATGGTGCCAGAAAGCAGAGGGAGTATTCAAATGATTCTTCACAGTTTTGAGAGCTCAGAAATGCTGCAGCAGTTGAGAACATTCGCTCCGATGAAATCTCACATATTAAAAGCACAATTAACGATTATTTTTCTAAAGCAGAGCAGCATTGCGTCTACTGTATCAGGAGCTTAAAAATGCTTGTGTGTGTGTGTGTTTGCGCGCGCCAGGCATTGTGCAGCCGCAGCCTATCGGGTTACTGAGGAATGCATTTGAAGTCAATCACAATGAAGCTCTCTATCTGCCCAGCTAGCCCTGAAGGGGATATCTGAACTGAACCGGACCAGTAAGAAAATCAACCCAAAAAAGAAAATCATCTTTGGGTTACACACATCTACCACAAGCTGTGTGCGTTCGTGTGTGTGTGTGTGTGTGTTTGAAACCTGGTTTGGTGAATTGGTGTGTCTATATAACTACCTCTGCCTCCTATTGTTATCTGACTTCCTGCATCTTAGTGTTAGCTGAGCTGCATACACCCATTGTTTCTACAGATAAAACACACACCGCGGTCTTTATTTCTCCCACACTCAGGCTGGTAATTGTCATATAACCACACACACACATACACACACACACCCTCTCATTGTCAGGTTGCCACTTTAATATCACACACTTATAATTTTGAATTTCTTCACTCTGATCCTAAATTAAAATCTGGAACGATTCAGCTCCTGTGGAATGTTAATATCTGCGAAACCGCAGCATTGTCAGCACAGGTATAAAAATCTAAGTTCTTGTAGCTGTAAAACGAGCTCACACACACACACACACACACTGACAGAGTGGCTATAGTGCACAGGATGAAATGAATAGTGCAATGCATGATGTCAGCTTTAGATCAGGTTTCTACCTGAGTCACCGCAAATGTTGCAACCCCCTCAGAGGACACACCTGTGTTGACTTTGTCACAACATGACATTACTCCAACAAACAGATTCTTTTTCTGCATCTGTTTTTTTTTTTTTTTTTGTCCTTCAATTTTATGTTTCTCCATCTCCTTTTACAAAAGTATACATAATTATATATATATAAACCCCAACGCTCCCAGATTGTTTTAAAATGACTCCAACTGGCACCGCATGTCTTACAATGGCAGTGCTTCATATGCTGCCAAAAACCAGGATTGCATTCAATCCGCAGATCCAGTGGAATATGGCTGTCAACTTACAGTTTCCTTTTATAACAAATGGGAACAAAATGCAGTGGTGTAGGGAAATTGAGGGCAACATACAGACGATTTTGGCCCCGGGTTATGCGTGCGGTGGAGGAGAGCTCGTTGTGTTTCGTCGTGGTTTGTTAGCTATATGACGCAGGCAGAAAGTACAGCTGTTTATAGCTTCTGAAACGGAGACAAAATGCAGAGCTGGCCCAAAATCACTTAAAACACACACAAACACAGGTCTAAGGGACATGTGTGTGTGCAACACACGCACCACAAAGGAAACCTGTGATTATATTATATACAAACACACACACACACACACTCTAATTACATGCAGTGACGCACTACTGCTCGCCATAGCGTGAATTCACACTTAGAATATCTTCTCATAAATTAAACATGTCGAGACAGAGAGGGTGATTACATATTACTGTTAAAGGTAGGGTAAACATAGCCTCTGCAGTTGCAGTATGTCCTGGAGGTTGTTGTGTGTATAGGGGACTTGTAAAGGGGCCCCTGGGGTGGGCTTTGGGGTGGGGTGTGTGTGTGTGTTTAGTTAAGTATGTGTGTGTGTTTTTTTGGGGTCACGGTGAACTTAGGGGGCTAGCCTCGAGATAAGATATGTGAATTTAAGATGAAAAGAAAATGGGGCAAGGACGGGGATATACTGGCACAGAGTTTGTGGATCCAGAGGGGGGAGACGGAGGGAGGCAGGGTGGGAGGGACAGATAGCGAGGGGGGAGCTGGAGGAGCAGACTGTTTTGATGTTGGTTTTTAGGGTTGTTTATTTGACGTTACATAACACCTTTGCTTCTGTAGCTGGAGCTCTTATATGTGTGTGATAGGGTGAGTGCTGGTGTGTGTGTGTGTGTGTGTGTGTCTGGTAGCTTCTCACTAGAAGATGGAATTTTCTGTGAAAGGCAAAGGTTGCCCATAGCAACGGCCTTCATTGTAAAACTGATCCTTGGAATACACCAGACACAGACACACACACACACACACACACACACACACACACACACACACAGACACACACACACATATTCGCACCATGCTTGCACTGAAACGTCTTTTTAGTACTTTTCAGCACTTCCTGGTTTCGAGATCACCAGGCCTTCACACCACACACACACACACTCTCACACACACTCACACACACACACACACTGTTTCACATACACATTTACGCCCGAAGCGTGACACACGCACACTCTCATCCTTCCGCTTCGTGAAGCCCATATCCTCCGTGTGTCGAGGCTCCTAACAACTTCAAGTCAATTCCATTTTCATGAGGTACATATAGCGTTTCAACTCCACCTCACGCTGAGACGTGATGGATTGAGATGCTCGGGTTTCTAGATTCCATTATGCTTTTATTGGCTTTTAAAGGCATCGGGTTTCCTCTGTCTGGAGCCGGGGAGGAGCCTCGGCCTCTGTGTGTGCACAATTAGCATCACAGAGGCTGGTAAAGACACAGCTCTGCAGGGCCCCAGGATGGGCTTAAGATTGCTGAGGAGATAAGTTTGTTTTGGTCACATCTGCAGCAGTGGACTGACTGTTTTTCCATCACCTGGAGACAAAGTGAGCCCGTTGTTCTTGGCATCGCGACGTTGTGCTACTTAGCTGTTCAGTGAGCTGAATCTGGCCACCAAATTCAGTAATGGAAGAAGTATTCAGCTCCGTTAATTAAATAAAAGTAGCAATACCACACTGTAAAAAAGCATTGCAAGTTACAAGTATAAGTTCTGCGTCTTAATTTGTACTTAAATAAAAATACAAAATCATCAATATTATTATTGTTGTGATATTACTTAACAGACTTCTTGTATGTAGAAAGAGGTCGCTCGTAGTGATGAAGTATCAAAGTAGATTAACTAATTATGCAGAATAACACCTTTCAGAGTGTCATATTATTTCATAGTATAATACTATTAAACTTTGACTTTGTTTACTGTTTGGTAGTTTAATCTGTAACAATGCTTCATATTTTGTATATTCTGTATGTAAAGCCTTATTTGCAACGTAACCAGGAACCAGATAAATGTACTAGAGTAAAATAAAGTAAAATAAAAGGGAAATACAGTAGTTCTACATGAGTAAATGTACTTAAATACATTCTACCAATGACAAAATATAAGTATAAAAAACATTGAACATATTGATAGAGATTAAAAGACAGAGAATGCATTTCAAAATGAGTTTCTACATGGAATATATTTGCCTGCCAATACTTGAAATAGACACAGTCTTCAAGTACAGTAGCCGTACTTGTGTCTTGGAACACAGCGTGGTATGTACTGTAGTATGAAACGTATCTTTGTGCAGCAGTACGGGCGGTGTCTCGTCGTGCATTCATTTGATAGCAGTGTTAATTGACCCTTTGTGATGGGTGAGTGCTAACGCCTGTGTTTAAGCATCGCGGGGACGGGGGATTGAGGTCACGAGAAAGATGAAAGAGATGAGTGGAGAGAAACGAGGGATCAGCCTCACAGTGACCGCAGGCTGAGGTCACTCACTTCAGAGGTTCAACCTCCCCACACGATCAACGACTAATCTCTCTTACCTGACCCTGACGGAGGTTGCACTTTCCCCTCACAGTTGTGCATGAAAATATGTCTGGATTGAGGTGCAGTGATGAGCAGGGAGGAGGCTGTGAAATGATCCATGAGAGCAGTAGTTATTCAAAGGAGGTGGTGAATTTATCCCATTCAAAGTCCACACGAGTTACTGAAATGATGTACCGACAACAATGCTGATCATAAATTATGAAGTCATTTCTCTCGTGTCACTTCTAGTTAGAAAAAAACCAGGACGAGGACAGACAAAATGTCTTCAAAACGTGCCGTACAAACCAATGGGCGACGTCAAGAGACCATGTCCACCTCTAATATACAGCCTCACAGAGCTGCTAGCATGACTTTACACTTGTAGTCTTGTTCACTGTTTTGTGACATTTTATAGATCAACAATTTAGTGCAATTAGTCGATCGATTAGCTGATTGAACATGCTCTTGTTGAAGCTTTTCAAAGGTGTGGATTTGGTGCTTTTCTCTGTTTTATATCAACAGGGTTTCATACTGTTGGTTGGATGAAATAAGACATTTGTCTTTGGGAATATGAACGGAGCATTCTTCACTATTTTCTAACATTTATAGTCGAACAATTAATTGATGAATCGAAAATAAAATTGTGAGTATACCAGCCTCAGTTCAAAAGCTAACTGCTTCTCCATACTCTGCTACTTTACAGGCTGAGCATCACTTGTAACTGGCATGTAAGCACAGACTGAATGAAACCCCTCTCTCCTTAAAAGCTTTGATGTTCCTCTGCCAAAATCCCAGCTTTAGATGAACTCATTAAATATGCTCCTCTATGGAGCCTCAGACAGACAGATGTTACCCTGTCCACCATAATGCTCCCTGCACCTCCTGCGTGTGTGCATGTAATCTGCCAAAGTGGTTTCTCTATTCAAACCAAATGACAAACAGCCCAGTCATTCATGGTGAATAACTCTAATCTCTTTCATCTCTGTGTTTCTCCCAGGGACAGACTTGGTCCCCGTCTATCGATGACGAAGGCTCGACGAGAGACGAGTTCTACGACGATGAGGACCTCTACTCGGGCTCCGGCTCTGGCTGTAAGTAACTGTCTGTGTGTGTGTGTGTGTGTGTGTGTGTGTGTGTGTGTGTGTGTGTGTGAGGTTACACGCTCACGCCCTGGTTCTTTCAAACCTCGACAGCTGCTGGGTTTCAATCTACTGACCCTGAAGTCCCCACCCCCCCACAGCCTCTCCGTGTCCTCGAGTTATGGTCGCTCTAGTCGCCAGACTCACATGCATGGAGGCCACGCACACAGAGGCCACGCACACATATGGCTCAACGGACAGGTTTTGATACCGATTTATTGCACCTTTAAACAGAGACACACCCTTACAAACAAACAGCAACCCGGGCTCAAATTCCCCTACATCTTATTTGCTCTAATGAGATTACAGTCCACACAGATTAGGCCGTTGTGTGCACCTATCTGCAAGCGTATGTCTGCATTTGAGTGAGCTGGCTGTCTGCGTGTGTAGGAATTACCCACTTAACGTAAATCACGTTGGTGTAACTCAATCTGATTTTCTGATCTGGCAGTTGAATCCTGACCATGGCTCTCTTTATTTAGCATGACTCATTGAGGCCTGCCTTCGGTTCAGGCTAGTGGCGAGCGCGCTCAAAATAAACTAGAAAAATGCAATCAGTAGAGTGGAGAGATCTATGCCAGCTGTGTCTGCAACAACTACTGCTGTAATGTTTGATTGAATGAATAAAAAACACAATTTCCCCCTTTATAAACCTCAAGCGTATCTGATGTTTTTCACTCGTTTTAATCTATGCAGCTGTTTGCGCTGTGAGGCAAACATTTTGTTCTGTAAACTGTTAGCTTTGTTAGCTGTACTAGCCCTGTTAGCGCTGTTAGCTTTACACACCGAAGGACTCCCATCAGCTACCAACATCTAACTAACTCCGTTGTAGTCAGCGCCCAGTTCAGTTTGTCATTTGCTAAGCAATAGTTATATCTACATACGTTCATGGATAAAATTGTTTTACCTACTCATGTAAATCAAGAGAGGAAGAATTCGTAGTCCGTAGATGTAAGAAATAGTGCAAACCGAAGCAGTTGTTGTTCACAGACCTGACCAGCAAGTTAAGACGAGCGAAGAGTCAGTAGACAATAATGGTCAATAAAAAAGGTTTTCAAAAAGTATGAATCACTGCAACTACGAGACGCCTTTAGCATGCATTAATAAAGAAGCACAAAAAATAATAGGCTGATGGGCCCAGGAGATTAGCCGTGGATGGACAGACACACACACACACACACACACACACACACACACACTAAAGCACGCATGCACACACACGACCTAATACACAATCTCCTGGAGGAGATAATAATTACAATTCAGAGCAGGAGAGTGCAGCAGAGGCACCCCCTGTGGCTGAAGCTGCTCAGCAAATTGCTTTATCTCCAAAGCTCATTTACAACAGACAGATGTGCATTCTGTGTCACCGCTGCGTCCGAATGTGGCATTTTGAGGCGCCTGATAAGTTTAACAGAAGCTGCATTGTTCGAGTCCATTTCGATATCCTCTCCGGCTCCTCTGTCAGCCTTCATGTCTTTGTGCCTGTAAATTCAATTTGTTTCTCTTTCAACCTAAGGAGCTTCCCTGCTATAACAAAATGAAAGGTGGTATAATACTATTATGAGATTTAAGAAGGAAAAGGATTAGTCTGCGCCATCGTCAATACCGCCTCTTCTCTTCTCTTCTCTTCTCTTCTCTTCTCTTCTCTTCTCTCCTTTCCTCTCGTCCAGACCATGTCAACACTAAGCTAGCTGATTTTGACAGTGCTGTTTGTGTGCATTCACTTCAGTCTTTTTAGGTAATTTTTGTAAAAATCCATTCTCTAAAATGTCAAAACAAAAGGAAAACTGTATTTTTTTCTCACTTATTCAGTCGGCCCTCAAGGAAACGGCACATCACAGCGAACATCTGGTGAGGAGAGGGACAGACAGCCTTGTCTCAGTTGGTTAAACCTCCGTTCTGCGCTCCATGTTTTAATACATTTACTGTAGTTGTCGTCATTTACATATTTTTGTGTTTGTGTTGTCACATAGCTAAACGAGCAGAAAATAGCTATTTGATTGCGACTGTGATTGCTGTGCTGAGTTGTCAATAAAATCAAGACAGCACTTTATGATCCTAAAGTGATTTGACAAAACAAACGAGCTGTGCTGTGTGATCGGGTGTATGGACTTTTAAGATGAGAGGGGACAGACTGTTGTCTTTTTAAAGGAGCACGGCACTGATTTTACACATAAAGCTCAGTTTATTGTCATAGAGAGTACTCCAGTTTTGTATAATTTCTTCAGTAGATCTGTAGGAGCAGCCCTAAAAAAAAAATGTCACAGCAATGCCAACAAAGACCTCAAGGAGCGTCGAGTTGGACGTTACCGGCGTTAAGAAGCGTCTTACTAACCAGGGAGGCTCTCGCGTAAAGACAATATCTAGTTTCCAGCATTTTTGTAAACTGATTAATTTGATCATTAAAAGTCAGGATATCTTGGCCTCTTTACAGATTTCTGACCATTCTTTTTTTTTTGCCTGTGCATTGTGAGTCCTCCAACTAAGAGCGCAAGGCCTTTCTCACAGCGGCCATTTTGAGATGTCATAGCCGGGTAAACGAGTGTATTTCATCAAATTCATTATGGTCCCATTCTATTTAGTTTTCCCCGCAGTGAAATGAAACAAGAAGTGCCCAAGTCCCACCGTGCGATGCGTCACATTTTATAGATCCCAAAAATATCACGCAACACTACACCTGCTATTGACAATACGAAGTGAAGGTGACTTATAAGTGACTGAAATCTCAATTTATAGCTCCGTAGAGAGTAAATTAGTGAGTGTTTGCTATGCAGCGAGTAGTGAATGAGCGTCAGAGGGATTGATTTCAAACACAGCCGTAGTCTCAGTTTCTGATTTACTGTTTGTGTGAGTGTGTGGGTGCGTTGAGTAATAAAGGGGATGTGTGAATGAGTGAGACATTTTTTTTACTCCCCTGCTGGTTGTTTTTTAATTGGTTCATTTTTAAATTAAAAATCCTCTCTTCTCCTCTCCAGTTCCTGGGATCGGTGTGAGGCCGACATCGGCGGGTGTGTCCTTCACGACAGAAGAGCCCCTCCTCCTCTCCACCACGCAGGCCACTGGCCCCGCCCCCTCCGCCTCACCCGCAGCCGAGCCGAGCCCCAACCCGGAGGAATCCACCGCCACCCCGCTGCCCACCGAGGCCGATGGAGAGAGTGGTATATTCTGGGAAAGAGAGCGGGAGCTGGAGAAGGAGAGCGAGAGCGAGTTAGAGAGGGAGAGAGAGAAAGAGCAAGAGACGCAGAGGGAACTGGAGAACGAGAGAGAGAGGGAGAAACAGTTGGAGAGGGAGAGAGAGAGGGAAAGAGAGAGGGAGCGGGTCCGAGAGATGGAGAGAGAGAAGGAGAAGGAGAGAGAGCGCGAGCGAGAGAAGGAGCGTGAGAGAGAGCGAGAGAAAGAGAGAGAGAGGCAGAAAGAGCGTGAGCTTGAAAGAGAGAGAGAGCTGGAGCGCATCAGGGCCGCCGCCGTCCAGACCACCGTCGCCCCTCGATCCCCTGCAGCCATCCCAGTGGCGACCACCAACCCGGCAACCAGCCCTGCAGAAAGTGCGGCGCCCTCTGCCGGCTCGGACGACCTGAGCACCACAGAAGAAGAACAGGACGTCTACCTGTCACCTGAACCCTCAGCCTTTTTCCCAGGCTTTGACATGGAAACCACCACAGAGGAAGACATGTCCACTACGGCAGAGACCACCCCCGAGCCCACGACAGCCGCACCTAGCACCGCCGCCACCGCCGCCGCCACCACTGACAAGACCAGGTTCCCCTTCAGGCCCAGGGTTCCCATGACCACAGCCACTCAGGCGGGGCCAACAGAGAGAACGAGCCGTCCACAGCAGCCTTCAACTACACAGGTGAGACTGACAGAGTAGATGTTAATATAGATTAGGAGCAGTGTCTATATTTAGAGTCTCATCACCCACCACAAGAAAAAACACCAAACTCAACAGCAGGGAGTAGAGAGCATTTTTCATATTGGAAACAAATCCAATAAAAAAGACCAAAACCAAAGTCAGCTTAATACTTTCACTACTGATGATTGTAACGATGATTTGAATCAGCAACTATTTGATCAAAGAATAAGTGAATAAGGCCACAAGTATGACCACGGACTCGCTTAGCTCTGTACTAATGCGCTCATTCCGGTCGGTGCCAATAAACTGTTCAGGTTTGATACCAAACACTTCTTCCGACTGCCTCATTAACACTGACAGCTTAATTATTTACAGACCAGGGCAGTTTCTCCGATTGCCGCGCTTCTGTTTATTTGCAGCCGTCCTGCATTGAAGCGTGAAGCATTTACATTTGTTTTGGTTTTCCACATTGTAATTAGGCTGCCAGATTTTATGAAGTGTGTTTACCCGTTGGACAATATGAAACTTTCCACCAACCAGAACATACAGAGGCTCATTGTTTCCAAGGAGAACATATGCCATGGAAATGTTCTGTGTTGGTTTGGATAAGTTTCAGAGTAGTAGCACCGTGGAACAAATGTGATTACATCAAATGCAGATTTCCTGTCGTTAGTCTCACTTTTCTCTCTCGGTCTCAGGAGGGCAACAACGAGGCGGGTGCTGTGGGGCCGAGTGGAGACTTCGAGATCCGCGATGATCGCCGTAATGATCTCGGTCGAGGTATAATGCCAGTGGATCCCGATCTGATCGGCAACACGGTGGACGCCGGAAGCTCTGCCGCCCAGCTGCCACAGAAGAACATCCTGGAGAGAAAAGAGGTCTTGATAGGTAAGAACATCTGTCAATGAAGTTAATACTAATGATGTTTTTTGTCCAAATATTTGTCATGCGGCTCTGTGTCTGTCAAATGAACCACTTGGTAGCCACCTCTTAGATCAACAGATTGCGTTTTCCCCGTTGCCTGCTGAGGTCTTTCCCTGCTTTCTGGGAGCTGCTAAGACAAACTGGCGTCCACGTAGTGCAGATTCATCACAATAACTGAATGTGCTACTTAGCCCCGTTTGACCCGTTGAGAACAAGCAATCCTCTTCTTGGCTTATCCAACCCCTCCTTTTCCCTTCTTTTTCCCATCATTTCCCCTCTGGGTTAATCCAACTTCGTTTCAAGTGCCCCCCTCTCCTCTCCCCAAAGAGCTGGTGTAGAAAGTGAGAGACCAGCCAACTTGCCTGACCTGACTGGCTCTCTGTTTCTCCTTCAGCTGTTCTGATTGGTGGACTGCTGGCGGTGGTTTTCGCTGATTTCCTGGTCATCGGTAAAGAGCAGGAGGCAACAGACTTTAGACTAGACTGTCTGTATGATAGAACCATGTCAGACTCATACATTCATGTATAGCGCTGTACATGTATAGACACTGTATTCACTTTTATCTGTGGGAATAACACGTTAAAGAACACGAGATAAACAGGGATTGGCAGGTATTAACCCCCTTTTCACACTGATTCAATCTACTTCATGGCAAAGTTTGTCAGGTCATGAAGGTAAAATAGAAATTCAGCATTAATTTACATTTTTATAAATGAAACAATAATATTTCCATTTCAGTCAGTCTTATTTTTGCCCAAGCCAGATATTTCAGATTAAATGGTACTTTGATTGCTGTTTCCCTCATATTGTTTTTCACCAAAAACTATTGTTATTCTGCCTTTCGCCCTCCCTAAATCTATGCAATGTTTCACACAACTGTGGCGGGTGCGTCATTATTTTAACAAGACTAAATCTAACAAGAGTGTGAAGTTTGCACGTTCTCCCTGTGCTATCCGGGGTATCTCTGGGTTCCTCTCACACTCTAAAGACATGCAGGTTAGGTTATTTGTTGACTCTAAATTGCCTGTTGGTGTGAATGGGTACAGCCCTGTGATTTGGTGGCGACCTGTACTTCGCCTATGGCTCCAACCTCTGTGCGATCTTGTAAAGGAAAAGCGGTTACAGATAATGGATGGATGGAAATCTATACAGCCCTGCTACAGGGTATTATGGATTTACAGACAAGTTGTAACTACAAATGGTGCACTTGAACATGTGCAATTCATACTTTTCATTTCCAATATCACCTTTGTCTTCCACAGTAAAATCAGGGATTGTAAAAGTAGATATTTATGCACAGTGTCACAAAAAGTCTTCACTATCTGACTAAGAAAATCTGACTAATTTGATTTGATAACAAGAGATATTGTGAAAAGTCAAGAATACTTTTGCAGTGACAGTGCATGATGAAAAGTTACGTTATTTTAAATAGCCCAGCCTGTGTACTCTGATATTGGCAGAAATGGAATAAACAAAGTAAACACCTCCCACACAATGAATAGAAACAAAGTGTTCCTCAAGCCTTTTGGAAAATAAACAGTTTGTTCTCCGTTCTGGCATTAAGACCGATAAGTTTAACGAGGGAAAGTTGTTGTTTTTTTCCCCCATTTGATGACCACACAACCTATCGCACGCAGCAAGAGTGCATTAGCGACGTGTGCGGAACAAGGTGGTTAAATGCAGCGGCTGCAGTTCGGTCACACCGGCCCCATCGTGCTAAACTACCATGTAGCACTGCAGGGCTGCAATTTAGCACAAAGCTGTTGGCACATTCAGGCTCATCAGTCTCCACTTAGCAGCTAGGTGATAGTGATGCTGTGGTAGTTTTGCTCTGCTTTCAGGCTAGGAGTGTTTGATGCAGTAGTGATGTAGTCTGCTGCAGAATGTGGCTCTAATGGTGTTTTAGTGTTTGTTGGACTGTTTTTTAGGATCTGTAATGTTCTGGAAGGTTTTTAAGGTTTTCTCTTTCTTCCTTCTTCCTTCAGCGGTGATAGTGGGAGGAGTAGTGGGCGCCTTGTTTGCGGCCTTCCTAGTGATGCTGCTGGTGTACAGGATGAAGAAGAAGGACGAGGGAAGCTACACACTGGAGGAACCCAAACAGGCCACCGTCACCTACCAGAAACCAGACAAGCAGGAGGAGTTTTACGCATAACACTCAGAGAGACTGCCAGAGAGACGCACCGCACGCCGAGGGAGAGAGAAAGAGCGAGAGAGAGAAGAGAGAAAGATACTCTAAGCCCCCGTACACCTCGCCCTTTTCCTCCTCCTCCTCTTCTTCGTCGCCTCCCCCTTTGTCTGCTCACCTCTCCTCATCCCTCTCTCCTCTCGTCTCCAAAACACTCGAGAGCGCCTCTCTCTCTGCGGACTTGGAACTTTCTTTTCAATGAAAACGAAAAAAGAGGAAAGAAAAAAAAAATCAAAATATATTCTGAAAAAATAACACGTACACATGAGATGTTTTTAAAGTAAATGTTGTTATTACTATTCTACAGATTCTCTTGTTGTGTATGTAATGATATGATTATTTTGTAAGAAAAACAAAACAAAACACAAGCTCTTAATCTGTGTTTTCCAGCACAAAAAAAGGTTCCTCCTCTGTTTTTTTATGGGGCGATTGAAAAAGGCTAAAGGGAGAGGAGAGGGGCGAGGAGAGGGGCGAGGCGAGCAGAGCGAGACACAAAAGAAAAAGAGAGCGATGGGCCTCGACTCTGCCCCTCACCCCCCAAAAACACACAGAGCGTCTGGTTGGCCGCACAGAGCCCAGGGTCAAAGGTGAGAGGAAAGGTCTCTTTTGTGCCTTCCATCCCTCTGGTGCTCAAAGACGCATACGCACATCCATACAGCCACATAAACACATGCTTACATGCACATGCATACACACACACACACACTTGTATCTGCTTGAAGGTGGCTCGGACCTCTCTCTCTGTGCTCGGCCAACCAGAAAACAGCGCTCAACCCTCGATGTGTTTCACAACGTCGAGGAGCCGCTGTGGAAACATTGGCTGGTTAGAGGTTTGCTGACTCGTCCAATCTGCTCCTCTAAGCTGTACAAAGACTAGTTACGGATAGTAATAACAACCAATAATATATCAATGTTTTGGGCTGGATGGTGAACAATAATAATAATGATACCGTAATAATAATAATAATGATTATAATACTTAAACAGGAGGATGTGTATTTAGCAGTTTAAAAAAAAGTTTATATGTAAATATCAGCATATCCTTTCTGGCATCACTAATCATCTGCATGATCATGAAGAGTTTTTATTCATCACATCCGTCATCACTTTAGATGAGCTGTGCTCTCGTCAGCCACACACACACACACATACACACACATACACACATACACACAAGTGCAGATATATAACTTGCTGTGCATTTAGAGCCACCACACAGACTTTAAGTATACCATTAATCATATCATTCAAACGCATATCAAACCCATCATCCTCATCATCATCATCATCATCGTCATTGTGATAGTCATCACTTGTGATACGAGCGAGATCAGGTGGTTTCAATATGTTATTGATTAGTTATTGATCAGTTGCCGGTTGGTTTAGAGTTTGGTCTGTTTGTGTAAAAGCACAACTACGTGTCCAGTCATCACGTCATCCGATTACCCCCCCCCCCCCGACCCACCCCTACACGCACCTTTGGCATGCCTCACTTTCTTTTTCTTCCACCATTGGCTCTCTGTTTGGGGATGGGAGGGGCCTCTGGGAAGCAAGGGGGGGCTTTAATGAAAAACCAGGAAGTGTGAATCCATCGCAGGAAGTTGCTCCCAGATGTGCTAATTCAGTCAAAAATCTTTGATGAAGTCTTTTGTCAGTAAAGCTTTGGTCATGAGAAGAAACAGACTTTGAATTAGTGTTTACGGGGTCAACTTTAACATGCTTTTGGGTTCTTTTTGGGGAGGGGACAATGGAGGACAGGGGTTTGGTTTGGGAAGGGGAATGTCAGAAGGAGGGCTGTGCTTCTATCTAAGAGATTGTAACAATAACCACACCAGTGCGACTGGGCTAGTAGCTTCTATTATACTCAGTACTGTAGAACAAAAATGCATGGGAGTCAAAACTATACTAGTCTGTGTGTGTGTGGATGCCTGTGTGTGTGTGTGTTTTTGTGCGTTTGAAAGAAAAGAGGGGTGAGTTAAAGTTGGAATGTACTGTGGTCGAGTGTGTGTTTACCTACTCCAGCAGTTCTCACGCTCTTCCACAGACAGGTAACGCACCTCCTCCACTCGTGTGTGTATGTCGCCTGCCCCCTCGCCAGTGTGAGAATATATGTGTGTGTGTGTGTGTGTGTCTACACCTCATCTTAACACGCCACCTGTGTGTATGTGTGTGTATGCCTGAGTGCTTCACCTTGGTATTTCACAGCAGACTCTTGTGTACACTGACTGGCCTGTCGACGTGCGTGTGAGTGTGTCTGCGAGTGTTTCGTCTGTTCACTGCTGAATGAGGGGCAGCTGGTCCCTCACAGTGGCTTTCACACACACTGACTGTGTCTTTTCACTGTCCGACTGTCTGCCTGTCTGTCTCTCTGCCGCAGTACAGACGGGCAGACAACACGCCACTTTCTCACAGGCAGGAATGATCTTAACACGTACTGTCTTTTTTAAAGTGACTGTCAAAGTGTAAACATGTGTTTGTACCCATCTAAGCCTGCGTAGCCAAATAAGACGTGTGTGTTTGTGTGTGTGTGTGTGTGTGTGTGTGAGAGAGAGAGGGTGAATTTGTACGTGTGTGAGTGTAGGTATGCATGTGTGTGTGAAGCCCGACGGAGGCTACACTACTCTATGTTTGCTGTTCCCATTCCTGTTTTTATACATTTGCATTTTTTTAAGGCTGAGTTTCTGTCATTGGCTGAGTGAGCGAGAGGAGGCGGATCCTCCACGCCACCGCCCTGTCACTAATCTGCCACTCTGTTCCAAATAAAAAACCTGGTTGGGTAAATCTCTCCTCTCTTGTCTTTTTTTCAATGTCAGTGGATACATCAAGACACTGCTGTTAGGTGGACTTTGCTACCTCTGGAGAGAGCCAGGCTAGCTGTTTCCTCTGGTTCCAGTCTTGATGCTAAGCTGTGGCTGGTATTGATCTCGTCGTCTCCCTTCTGGCATTTTGTAAAATGTCAAACTATTCCTTTAAGTGCAGTGCACTCACCAGTCAACACATTGCAGCTTCATTATTTGTCCGGAGATCTATCTAGGCACCATGTGAGCTCAATATAAACTAAAATAATATTGATTTTGACACAGATCTAAAAGATAAGGCAACAATACCAGACCCACTTCAGTTGATATTGTACTGTAGTTGCGCTAATTCAGTTACAAATGCACCATTCATTGAATTACCCAAAACAATTAATGGGCAGGGAATTTGCTGGGAATTTATGGAGCCTCTAGGGGTCAAAGTAATCTGTCTTTGTTCATTAATATAATCATGACTTGTCCAGGGTGTACCCACCTCTCACTAAATGTCAACTGGGAGAGACTCCAGCCCCCTGTGACCGTGCTAAAGGATAAGCCTGTGTAGATTATAGGTGAAAAGACTGAAATGCTTTACATAATACATTACATAATTAATCACTAGAATTTTACATTTTAGGAAGCTGTTGTTGATCAGAGTGCCCTGTTGGCGTTATCCCCACAGGTACCTGAAGTTGTCAGAAGAGCTGCTTAGGTACTTTTCAACACAAGTACCTTGCCTTCTCTCTCCAGCCCCTAATTAACGCTGCAGTCTACTAAAAGGTCTACATAGATTAAAACGTAATCTAAACCTCTTTCGGTGTGTAGCCGTGCAGATTAGATACATTTTATTTGCCGAATATCTGTCTCTGACAATTGTATTACTTAAATGTGTTTCGTGGTGCTCACATCAATTATCAAATTTCAGAAATAGCAACTGCCCTGGATACTCTCCAGAATTCAGAGATTCCACATAACAAGTTCTCTTGGTAGAAAGTACTTAAATTCCAGTGAAAAGTGTTGTCAGTGTGGTCTTTGGATGAAACCAAACTAACCAGGACACGGAGTTGCTGGAGAGACACACTATTGTTGAATTATTTACGTGTGATATTTCAACGTCGTGAGCGTTACAAAGGAAATTCCATTTGTTTTCACTCTGCTGGGGTGGAGGAATAATTCTCAGGGACAGAGATCTCAAAACAACAAAAGGACTCAGAATGGAAGCAGTAGATTTAAAAAAAAATGGCTGCTCAAAATTACAATATGTTTTAGTAACATACAATCTAAAGAACTTGCATGCAGACAGGAAGTCTGCCTCTGGCCTTCATACCATTTCTGACCCAGTAACATTACACACAACCCTACATGCCATGGCGCTCTCTGACAGAGCTACTGTGTGTGTATATAAATATATATCTATATATATGTGTGTGTGTGTGTGTGTGTGTGTGTTTAGTTATATGTGTGATTACAGCCTCTTAACAGCCTATTTGCTGACCTCGGGAGGCCCTCATGGGAGAAACAGCCAGAGATGTTATTATTCTTAAGCCATCGTATAAAAATGTACTTATGAACTGATTAGATAAACTGTCTGTGGGGATTTGTGAGCACAAAGGAAAGAAAAACAGTCTAAATGGGGCATCAGTTTATATTCTCTGCATCAAACCAGATGAAACCAAGGTCACCTGATGTGGAGGCGTAACAGGGAGTCTTGCAGACGGCCTTTCCCCGGATCCAGAGAAGACAACAAGCTGGCCTTGGGTAGAGGGCTCCTGAAATGGAAACATGCCTCTCACAGGGGATGAGGGGGGTTTTATGTGAGCCCTTTTCTGTTTGGGAGGGGGAGAAATGGGGAGTTGAAGCTGAACAGTAGAGTTGGGACAGACAGAAGAAGATTCATGTGCCTGGGGTCCAGTTAGTACCCCATCTGGTGGGTAACTGCGGAACAACTGAAACAAGACAACCTGATTTTAACCTGAATAACAGACAGTGAGATGTTATGTGTATTTTATTTTACAAAGACTATTTGTTTTGTTTTAGACCTTTGTGGAATAAGAAGGTCAGAGGATCTTCATTACATATTTTCAACTTAATCTAACATTTTGTATTCACTAACTCCTTTCAGACTTTCTTTCTTGTAACTTACTGCACATTTTCTTATTTAAAAACTTTGGTTGAACTGGTCACAACTGGGTGCATCATTTTTAACTGACAGACAAAAGGTTGTAAGTGAACATTGTTTTGTGTGAAGGAGTCAAAAGGCCAAAAGTCTTGATACTCTTTAGTGTTACTTAAATTTTCTGGTGTTTTTAGATTTTAGGACACAGAAATGTCTGAATAAAATATCTGAAAAAGCTGCGAATCAGCGTTTAACATTTGAGTCAACCTTCACTGAAAACCTAAAACACATCATAATGCGTTCAAGGTCTTTTATTAACCTCCAGTATAATTTTATAGTGATATTATTCACAGTGACATGATTCTTTTTAATAGGCTTCATTGATTTTTCATTTTTTATAGGCTATACCTAATCTTACAAAGAATGACTGTGATAATAACAGTCAATTTCATTGACTCCACACGAGTCCCAGCATAATTAACATAATTGGCACATTAAAGTGATACATTGGAAATCACGAAGGGACCGGGGAAGGTCTCCGTTTTTAAGTTATGTTACAATCCGTTCACACATTGGCATTACAAATACATACCTTTAAGTAAAAGTACCAATTCCACAATGTAAAATACTCCAGTATGAGGAAAATGTACTTAAAGTATCAAAAGTAAATGTACTCCTGCAGAATAATTGCCCCTGTGACTAAAATATAATCTCATGACATTATTAGATTTGTGATTCTGATACCAATATCAATACACAAGCTGCATTTTAGCTGGTCAGGATGGAGCTATAGTTTTAACTTGAACAACTTTATGTTCAGTTTAATGTTTCATGCAGTGGTTCCTAACCTGTGGGTCAGGACCCCTCCATGGAGTCACAAGATAAATCTGGTGGGTCGTGAGATGATTAACGGGGTAAGAAAAAGTTAAATTATGCTACACTGGACTTTTCTTCAATCTGTCCTTTGTAATGAAATATATAATATATACGATTGAATCGCTTTACCTCTCTGTCCTTGAACTGTTATTTGAATGAAACCATCTTTATTGAGAAGCTTATAGAGGACATCTTTCTTCTCATAGACATCTGAACTCACTGCTTTTTTCTAAGGGGTCCTACGTCAAAAGAGGTAATAAAAAAGTGTGTTTAATCTTTAATAATGTGTTGTATTTTATAAACTTATCAAATGTTTTTTTAAATGGAAAATCTTAATCTGAAAAGTAAAGCTATAGCAGCCAAGTAAATGTACCGTAACGAGCATTACATTGAAATACTCAAGTAAAGTACCTCCAATTTGTACTTAAACACAGTACGGAGTAAACATACAGCTGCTTTCTATCACTGGCACATATATTCTTCTTGTCTCTATTTCAACACATTTTCTTCAACAAATATATATTGTATATTAACTCGACATAAAGTAAAATAAAAAATGAGAGATGAAAACCTTGCAAAGCTTTTATATTTTAACAGCTTTTTTGTTGATAGATTTAGCTATAGATTAACTGGATTGCTGGACTAATCAGCTCAGTAAACTTGTAAATGCTAATTTATTCATAGAAAATAACAAATACATTGATTTAGTCAAACAGAGAGTCAGACTTCCTGTCACATTCAGTGAATAACAACAATACACTTTTCTTACATTGTGTAAATTGAACGTGACAGTTTGTATTCATCCTCTATCTCCCAGACTGTATGGATTTTGATTGGAGATGTTCTGGTCACTGATTGGCTGTTTCAGTTTCCCCCTTCACGCGATAATTCTCCGTCACACACTGCTGAGGGAGGGAGGCTAATCAATCAATCAACCTCATTAGCCTCCGGTCCAGGAGCAAATCGCTTCGTGACCCTGTGCTGCTTAATTGATTATTGGTGCAAGTTTATTGGTTTTGACTGTCGCAATGGAGGAAGACTGTGATGTGGCTGAAGATTTTGGTAAGGACATTTAGGCTGCCTTTTAATTGTTTTATTGGTTTATTGGCTGGCTCGGGCCATTTCCCCCTGTAGACACGAGACTTTCTTTACTGAACTTCTGTGACGTTTTGCAAACTTTAAGAAAACTTTAAAGAACTTTAAAAAACTTCCTGGGTGTATTTAAAACTCGTAATCTTTCCTGTGAGGTGCAGCTCCCGTTGCTGCTCAAGTCCACTGAGACAATTTAAGAATTTAAAACTCTGCTATTAACATTCACGACCCGGTGTTTGTAGACGGGGACAGGTTAGCTAGTTTAGCTGCAGCTAGCCGCTCAGAGTTAATTAGCGGTCAGGTGAGGTGGCTCGAGGCGCTGCACAGCTGGGAAACTAATTAAGTCACTGCAGGCTGCAGCTCCTCGCGAGGATGACGTGTATCAGCTTTATTGAACCTGCAGGTCACCTCATGAAATATGAAAGATATAACTCCAACATTTTAAGTAATTTCTTACTCTGTTGTGAAACGTAATGTCCTTCACTTAAAGATTAAGAAAGGAACAAAGGTGATTGAAAAAATACACCAAAAAAACAAAAGGGATACTGTTGATATTTCTGTAAGAAAGGATATAACACACTTCATTGGAAAGTAAACAGAAAAATAAATGCTTTTAGGCTGCTTTTAAAAGTAATTGGAGTCCTCAGGGATCCTAATTCAGCAACAGGGAGCATAATAACATTAGATATAGCCTCACAGAGTTTTGAATCGAGGCTACAGCAAGAATAAAAGAGATAAATGAGAGGTTCTCTTAAGCATATCTTACTTATGGTGCAGCGAGGCCAAGGCAGATCAATAAACCCTAAAGTCAGTGCTGGAAGGTAATTTGGTGATTTAAGTACAGGTGTGTAATGTGCTTTTTTTCCCTCTTAGTCTGTGTTAAAAATCTGGCTGCAGCATTCTGGTACAAGTCTTGCGATTAACCTTCTCCAGGTCTGGTTTTGATTAATAGAAAGTATTTTAGAGACAGAGTACAGATGACTGACCCAATGTTGTCTAAATGACAACGGCTGCAAAAGTAAAAACGACTCTCACTTCACTCCATTGCAGACTGTTCACGCCTTCTGTGTGAGGAACTGGAGGATTTGGAAACAAAGATTTACCAAGGGAGGAAGAGGAGGAGGAGGCAGAGGGAAGGAGAGGAGGAGGACGTGTTTAATCGGAGCGAGGATGAAGAGGCCGGAGAGGAGGCAGACCGAGAAGAGGGGGATGAGGAGAAAGAAAAGAAAGTTGTTGTGTCAGAAACGCACCTGATGGCGACAGAGGGAGAAGAGGAGGATCAGGTGAAGCCAGAGAGTAGGCGTAGAGCGGAGGAGGTACAGGAGGTGCAGATGAAAGACGACGAGATTGAGAACATCAAGGAAACAATCGCTGATAAGCCAGAGGACAAAGAAACTAAAAGTCTAGAGGAGAGAGACGAGAAGAAAAAGAGTAAGAAGAGGCGAGGTAAGAAGCAAAGTGAGCGAGTGAGAAACAGGAAAAGTTTAAAAGAGGTTAGTGAGCGGTTTGAGGAGGAGAAGGAGAGTCAAATGGAGGAGGTGTCAGCGATGAACTCAGAGGAGAGCTCGTCTCTGTCGGAGCCTCCCATTGGACTGATGAACAGCTGTGACCTGTCTGATCCGGTCTACCTGGGTTGTGGGGGGGCAGGGCTGTTTTGCCCTCCGGCCCCTCTTCCCCTGCTGTACTCCTCACAGCCTCCAGTCTCCATCCAACCTGCACCTCCTCAGCCTCACGGGACAAAAAGGCCCCACAGCCCCCTTCCACCTCACAGTCTCCACCAGCAGGGCCCACAGCCGCTCGAGGTGAGAATAGACGGTCACGGTTTTTTTAGGCGACCAAAATGTTACGATTCACTTCCATGAACTGAAACCACAGTGTGAAAGGGTTAAAGACAAAAACGCGGACAACTCCCAGACTGGATAACGCCACCATCAATAACAAGCTAGCCGCGCCCTAAAACACACCCTGCTTTATGCTTTATTTCACTCTAAATGGACCATCATTTCCTAAATGAACAGTGAGAAGTAGAGTCATTTTCTTATAGACTTCCATACAATCTGACTCGCCCCTGATGGCCAGTACAGAGAATGCAGGTTTAAGGCACTTCGGCCTCACTTCACTTTTCAGACCCTGAGGTTGTTGCCTGGCGGGAATTCGGATAATCCGTGGTTACATTATTTTTACATTTCTGTGTAACAGCGGCCGGGAAGTGTTTGAAATGTTTTGTCCTCCTTTATTGGTGCAGAATATTAGAAACGCATCTGAATAAGATGCAGTCCAGTACACCACCACTAACTGTAACCTCATTGCTAAAACATATGAATAAATGAATAACTCTATGACCGTGTAAAAAATTATAGGCATCATAAAAGTAGACTTTTTTTATGAGTTGTATTGGATCACATAAGATTGCACCACTTAGTGTATCACCTGCAGCAGCTCTTCATTTAAGATTTAGGATGGTTATATAATCTTAAAATATTCAAACTAAAATGTTTTGTATGGCTGCAGCATTTCATCCAATGGAAATATTCTGCATGTCTGCTGCTTCATTCTAGACAGGTTTCCCCCGATATTTGTCCTGACAGATTACGGCGCTCTGGAAACTTTGTGATGTTTCACGTTAAAATAAACTTCTGTGGGTTTGAATTGTTTAGCAGCACATCAGGTTTAACCTCTTCAGCCCAACGGACACGTTTGCAAGATCTCCAGATTTCTAATAATACCTCCTTTCGTCATGTATAATTAGCGTGTAATATGTATGAATCATGCACACCTACAACCTTCTGCAATATTAATGATGCAGCTGCGAAAATAGCAGAGTGGATTTGAATATTGTGCTCAGCGTGTGGTGTGGTGTGACATCAGCAGACGAAAGAGCTTCACTGAAGCACGAGAACAAGCACATGTGGAATTTGACAGTGTCAAACTGTGTCAAGTCATTAAAACTGAAAATATGTAAGGGGAAATGTGGAACGTTTTAATATATACAGTTTATCATTATGTGCCAGTATGACTGTACCTACACGATTACACTGAGCAATAGCAAGACATTTCATTTCCCCAGATTTCATGCCTCAACTTCACTCTTTACTTAATACAATTAATGAGGAAAGCAAACTTAAAATCCTAAAATCACAGCTTGTGAGTGCATCGCGTTGCATGTGGGTGGTTTGGATGCAGCTTTTCTAACCAATACAGAGAGCGCTGACCAGCAAAATGTGAGCACAGTGGAGCTGAAACAATCGTTAAATGATTGACAGGAAATGAATGGTCATCTTTTTTGATAATTGATTAACTGTTTGAGCCTTTTTCAAGCAAAACTTTGTCCTTCCCAGCTTTACTGGATTTGTTTCTTTTCGTACATAAGGGTACATGTTATTCTCACATTTATTAGACCAAACAATCAATTAATTATGTAAATGAATCATTACCTGCAGCCCCAGAGAAAAGATATGTCACATATTAGAGGACACAGACAAATCTGGAAATTAATTAGTTCTCTTTTGAAGTCGTGAACCAACGTTTACTTCCAGAATATCACTGTTTATCTGGTTCACGGCAGATGGAGATAACCCAGGTCTACTCCACCCGACGCTCCATCCGCTACAGCAGCAGGGGTCGAGGCCACTCTCTGAACTTCCCTCTGCTGCCAGGACTAGAAACTGTGGACAGCTGCATGCTTCCTCCTGCACCGAAGAAGAAAACCCGAACGCTCTACAGTACTGGTAACCGAACTGTCAGTTTGTCCAGGTGTGTTCAGATTTGACTATGCAAATAGTTGACCTTCACTTTGTGTGTGTTTGTGTGCATATGCATATGCGTGCAGATCAGTTAGACCATTTAGAGGCCTTGTTCCAGGAGGACCACTATCCCGACGCAGAGAAGAGGAAAGTCATCGCTGCTTCAGTTGGTGTCACACCTCAAAGGATTATGGTTAGACATTTCCCTGACTGTTTTACATTGCTTACTCGGTGATGTGCCTCCTAGAAGAAAGAGTAATTAGCAAACCGGGAATTAAGTCCCCCCCCCCCCCCCCCCCCCCGTCTTGACGTTGACTCCCTTCTTTCACCTCCCCTCTCATCCAGTTTCCTTCCATTTCCCTGCACCATCATCTGTCATGTTGCCTGATATCCATTTCATTGTCTCCCTCTGCAACATTCTGTGAACCAGGTCTGGTTTCAGAACCGCCGGGCTAAGTGGAGGAAGGTGGAGCGCTCCATCACAGCAAGGGTTGAACACAGACCGAGTAGAGCTGGATGCAGCAGCAGCAGCCCCCCCCATCACCAGATCAATCCCACCCTGCCCACACTGGCACCCAACAGGTATTACAGTTATAGCCCTCAAATGGTGCAAATTACTTGTATTCAAACATAATTTGATGGATGACGTTATGTTTTTCCTCTTTTTCAGTAAGGGAGCTCCTTGTTTTTCCAGTCACTTTGCCCCTAAGCTGCCCCAGCTCGCCCCTGCAGCACCCTTTTTCCCTAACCTGTCCAACCAGACTCCGCCCTCCTACAGCAACCTGCTGGCCAGCCTCAACAGCCCAGGTTTTGAAATCCACTTGCATTTACACAATTATTCAAAATGTCCTGCTCAGTATGAGGTCATTGTGCTCCATGATTACTAATCAGAAGGAGTTTGGTTTCTGAGGAACTATTGCCCTGACTTCTACATTCACACCAAATCAGCATTTGTGGCAAAAACGGCGGTCTTCCCATTCATTTGAATGTGGGTAGTGCGTTTAACTGGCGGTGGGGGGGCCATAGGGGCAGCCGGAAAAAAAACACATGAAAAGTTTCAACGAAATCAACTTTTGGAGAAACGCAACCCGACATCACTCAGCGGTGGCTAATCACGTCACCGGCGAGCCAGAGCTGGGTAGCCCAGCAATGAGGGAACAAAAGACGTTAATCTCAGTCCAGTCGCTTGCTGTTCATGGGTCATTAGTGACACTCACACACCGCCGCACAACCCTGCGCTACATCGCCACAACGCATGATTTGTTGTGAATGCAGCCTTGACCGGAGTCAGGGTTGGCTAAATGGTGAAATGTCAAATAGTAAATTGTACCGTGTCCACAACTAAAGGTTAAATATTCTTTGCTTAGGAACAATTTTCAGTAAATATTTTTATATAATAAATAGAAGGAAATAAATTACTCACAATTGTGTGTTCAGCATGCTGATATAAAGTCCCAGAAATGTTTCCTATCTCTGTTTTTGCACAATTGAACTGAAGCAGCGGGAAGTTGGAACTCTGTTTATTATTAATAGGCAAATTAGTGGCTTTATAACACCATAAATTACACTTTCAGTTGAATTTTCTTTAGAGGAAGCAATAACTTGATGCTGTGAGAGTCTTTAAGAGTTGAGGTTTAAACTCAGTGGACCTTCACCCTGCATGTTGATATTCTACAACTCCCCTGAAACCAGACAAACGTTTTATCTCTGTGTGTTATCTCCAAGGTCAATCCAGAGTGAGAGATGTGGGCCAGCACCAGCTTTCATCTCAGGGGGGGTTGGCAGAGTACCACCCCCGCCCCATGCACAGCCCTCCCCTCTTGCGTCGAGCCAGTCTCCCCCTTTTCACAACGGCTTACAACCCCGCCAACCCAACTCCACCTCCGCCTATCCTCAACAGCCTGGCTCACACCCCACCTCTGTTCCTGGATGCCCTGGAGGGAGGCTCCGCCTTGGCACACCGGGACACCCAGTCTCTGCAGAATGACACCAGGTCAGCTCGATTCACAGCAGACTGTGACATGAATACTAGACGATGATTTGAACAGGGACGAGTACTAGAGATGACAGGGGGACAGAGGCTGCAGACAGGAGCAGAGATCCTGTGAGATACTGGGATAATGATGCCTTAGATAGCGGGGAGTCGGTCTCAGCTGGTCTTAAATATTTGAGAAATCATGCTGAGAGTAATTGCTTTGTTGTTTTTGTTTTTGTTTGACTACAATTATGTACCACACAGCACTAAAATCCCCCAATGCAAGACGATACAAACAATGAATATCAATACATGTTCTAAACCTGCTGTTAAAAGACTTAAAGGGTCAGTTCACACAAATTACAAAATAACTTATTGTCCTATCAACAAAAATAATATTGAATTTTCTTAATTGGTTGACAGTATGTTCTGTATTGGAATGGCAGCAGAAGTCTGCTGTGTTTTCATATCGAATACCTGAAAGACGAATGAGATCTTTATTATACCTAAAGCTAACATGCTAATATTTAGGATGGTGAACATGGTAAGCATTACCCAGTGAACATCAGTATATTAACATTCTCATACTGTGTGCGTGCATGCTGATGTTTGCATTTACCTCAAAGCAGGCTGTGCATAAATACAGCCTCACAGAGTTGCTCGCATGACTTAAGACTCACACATAGAGATGCAAAGTAGCAGACAGTCTGGCCTCTTATGAAGCTGTTACTGTGTGTGTGTTTTGAGCTGAGCATAACATGACGCACACATACTCTGCTCTGACGTACCTGCCATATATTACACACAAGGAAGTATTTCAAGCAAGTGCTGGCTCAAGACTGACCCTTGCCTGGTTGTTGCTCGCTGTTTGTCAAGAAGGCATTTGCATAAAATGTAGCTTTTCCTCAACTTTCCCCTGTATTACCAATGGGCACCTTTTTTAAAATCTTTGTAGCTCGCCGTCTCAGCGTTTGAGACCGTAGGTGTAAAACCACAAGACGCTTTAAGAGGGTGCTTTGATAACAGCTGATGTTAGTAACAAAATAATGATTGTATCTATCAAAGGTTACCAAATTCCTACTGTTGGGCTCCCCTTTTGTGGATAGTTATTGTTTGTCACAATGCTTTCAGCTCTTTACGTGCAGTGCAACGTTCACTAACACTCATATAAGTATTTGCCCCTCACTTTTGGAAGAGAGTGATATAAAGACACTGTCAGAGATATATGGAAGCAAACCATATATACCATGGAGGTATCTCTGCAGTAACACTGTATTTATAGGTGTGTGTGTGTGTGTGTGTGTGTTTGTGACCAAGTTCTTCTTTGTTCTGTCCTCAGTTCTCTCTTTGACTTTGGGGAGAAGCTGGACTACTTGACCTCAGGCCAGCAGAACAACCCTCTCTCCTACCAGCTGCAGACCTCCTATCCCTCCGGCCAGCCCCAGCACCAACCTCAAGCACCTGTTCCCCGCATGGCCTACCTCACCCCCTCCCCCTACCTCACCCCCAACCCTCCAGATTCCAACCCTACCTCCTACCTGACCTTTGGCCCCGGAGGAAACTCCACTGGGATGGTGACCTACTCCACCGGAGGCCACGCTTACTTCCAGTCCCAGAGCACCGGGCAAATCCTGCTGCAGTCGGCCGGTCATCACGGTGAGTCTCGTTTTTTATGGCGCCACAATTGAGGGTTTGTTGTTTTCAATAACCAGATATTTGTTGTTGTAGTTATTCATTTTTTTTCACTGATGATTCAACTGGAAGTGTTTCATATCCATCCATGCCTTAGAAGTGCCCAGCTGCTAGACACTAAACAGACTATTCAGAAAATGAGCAAGACTTTTACTTATAATATATATTATATTTTACCATTTTTATTGATAGTGACTTTAGAGCTGTACACACGGGGAAAGAGAGGGAAGTGCGGCAAATCAAACATGAAATCTCCAATTACATAGTATTCATCTTAGCCACTCAAGCACCGGGACGCCCCAGTAAAAGTGTTTGTTGAATATGAAGCGTATGAGTAAAGATTGGCAGATGACAATGGTGGAGCAGGATGAGTACTGCGGGAAGAGGAAGGCTTTGGGGAAGAGACACAATAGCTCCTGGGCTCGGCAGACGCCTTGGGGATCAATGAGAGAGCAAAGGGGGGAGTCTTGAAGGGGCACAGAAAAATGGGAACAAAGAGGGTATACAGGGCAAGTAGACATTTATAGAAATATGACAGGAAGAGGGGTGTTTGAGGTGTGGTCCTGCTCCTGAGCTGCATTACGTCTAATACAGCTTAGTTTTCACATCTCTGGTTGAATCTGGTTTCCTTGCAGGTGGGATCACAGCGTACCAGTCGTACCCGTGGAGTAGCATGTACAGTCAGCCAGCCATCCACCAGCGTGCTCAGTGCCCTCCAACTTACACCGGCAGTTTGGAAGGTGCTCGAGATCACCAGCCGCCCTCCTCCACCACCCTGCCTCCCCCTTCATTCTTCACCCGGGGGGACCACGGGTCCTCGCATGCAAACTCCCAGTGCTCATCACACACTCACACCTCCACCAGCAGCACAGCCGTCCTCCCTCCTGTGTCCACCCTGCGGCCCTCTCGCCTCAGAGCGGAGATCACTCCAACCAGGGCTGCATCCCTGCTGTCTTCTCAGGTCAGCCCTGCCTCTCCAGACAGCTCTCCGGTGCCCCCTTGTGTCAAACTTGAGTATGACAGCCCTCGAGAGATTCACAGCCACTTCCACTGCGAATTCTCCCCCATACATTTTTGACTACTTGTTTGTTTGTGTGAGAGAGTGCGATTTAAGTATCAGTGTTAATGTAAATAGGGAGTATTTCTGTATTTGTATTACTATTAGGATGTTCTCAGTAGAAACATTGGTCTGCATTAAGCTTGGCTGCAATAAATGCACATTGTTCTGTTAATCCTTTTACTTTTGCATTTAACTCTCTTGATTTAAATCAGCATTCTCCATCACATTATTCTGCAACATATTATTGCTCCAGGGACTGTTTTTATTGAGACAGTTTAGTTGCATGCCGGACTGAGAAGGGCGTGGGAGGCAGGTTAATAGCCAAACTTAATTGTTCTCCTCATCCCCATCCGTATATGCATGCATGTTCACAAATCACGAACAATTTTAATTAAGTGTTGATCGCAGACACACCAATAAGCCTTGAAACATGGTGGTGGTGATGGACAAGTGATGTATAGTTAAAAATCAGGTTTTTGAGCATGATAGTAAGCGCTGAGGAAAAAGTTTAGGATAGATAGCGCACAAAGGGATAGATACATATTTTATTAAACCCAAGGAAATTTCTGCATCGACTATAATAACCTCCAAATGTATATACTTATTCAGCTTTGTTTGCTCAATCACATGGTTTACTGATCGCCTAGTGCACAGCCCTGAGGTCTGATATGCTGCTGATTTGGCTTCAGATCTGTCTTCATGCCACAAGAGGGCACTGTTCCGTCATGAGAGACGACCGCATGCTGGGATTTATTCTGACAGCATGTCGGTTTCTCAGACGTCCTTCTATCGGGGGATGTGTGACAGTCACTAATCCGATTGGGGGGGGAAACAGGACCGAGTCGTTTCTAGGGTAGAGGGATCCCAGACAATCACTGACACAGCCCAAATCCTTAATCAGTGTTGCCATCTGCCGTGTTCCCACACTAACGGCAATCCCCGCTCTGTTTATTCTTAGTATGCAAGTCTGTTGTAAGTGCTCGTGGAAACCAAATCCCTATGTGAAACTCCGCCTCTGAAAGAGCTGAAGGCATTTTTCCCTGAGACTAGAAAAGATGTTTGAGACCGTCGTGTCATTTTTGCTCTCAGTAGTGCAAGTAAAACAAACAAAAAGTTTTCTTGTTTTAACTCTAGTTAATATTCCTGATATGTAGTCCTGCTGTATGTAAAAGTAAAGTTTGAAGTAAAACTTGGATGATGATGATGTGGGAGTAAGAGAAGGAACTGTTTGATGAGAACGAGGAGGAGGTGGCAGGGACCAAGGGAGCAGATAAAGGAGGGGGGGGGGGAGACGGAGGAGTGAGGCGGCATGTCGGTCTGGGAACAAGGGAGGAGAGTCGAGATGAGCTGTTGCTATGGGAGGAGAAGAGGATGATGGGTGGGCTCTGCCAGCAGGCGTGGGAGGGAGAAGAAGATGGGGCTGAGGGAGGAGTGTTGGTAGCACGGGGGGTTCTGGGATGAACAGAACTGTTGGTTATGTAACTGCTGTATTTGGGTTTTTAATGAACCTCTCTCTTCCTGCTCACTGGCTACTGAGCTGTTACTGTTGGCATCAGAAGCGCAGCATAAACACACACACACGCGCATAAAAACTTCATTTCTCAAACTCTCTTCCATAAAGAAACACACGACACATTCATGTCAGGAATGAAACCCTGAGTGTGAGAGCTCTATTCAAAGTCAGTGTAGCAAAGCTTCTGCACTGGATTTTGGTTGCATTTGTGCTAATGTGACGCCTAACGCTGTGTGTATCTGTCTCTTGTGTCTGTGCGTTTCATCTTTCTTCACTTTCATGTGTCCGTGAGCTCGCATGTGTGACTGAGGAGGGTTTCATGTCGGTTTCACTTTGTAATTAATTTTTCCAGGACTTCCCTGTCGTGAACAAAGAGTGCTCAGAGCACAGCTGGCAGGCACGTGTGTGTGTGTGTGTGTGTGTAAGCATATATATGTATATGTACATGTGTGTGTATGTGAGAGAGTGTGTAAGCACAGGTATGGGATGCTTTAGTCCGCCCCGATTCCACGGTGTCAATATTTGCTCAGTATTCTGAGATTTGAAGAAAGGGAACTTGTTTCAATATTTATGGATGTGGTCAAACACGAAGTCATCGCAGTCTTTCCAAACCCTGGGACTGTTTGGACACACACACACACACACACACACACACACACCCACACACTGCTTTGATACAGTCCAGTAATGGAGTTTGTTGACATTGGCGGATAAAGTTTATTGATATAACTGATTGAAAGTAATACTGTCGGTTGTGGAACAAAGCTGAAATATGGTTTGGAGATCCTCCTGTGCTTTGGTTCTCGGGTCCCGGTGGCATTAGGGTGCTGATGTTTAGTTTGTTCTGTAAAGATACAACAAATAGACTTTGTGTTGGATTTGGAGGAACAGGGGACACGAGGGAGAAAGTGAGGCTGGGGAAAACAACATCAACTTACCAGATAAAATGAACAGACTTGCCTGTTGAAAAGCTGTGTAAACATGAAGGCCCAGGTTTGACAGAGATTAAATATCTCACCTCACCATGTTGATAGTAAGTATATTTTCTGAGAGTTGTTATTTGAATGTGGCCTTGTATAAAGATGCCTAATGCTACGCAGTGTGGCTGAAATGGGGGAATGTGTTTGTTTTACACGATGGGTCTGGCACTGCTATTGTGATAAATATCCTCTAAATTGAGCTCCCCGCGGTGGTTTGGCTGTTGGCAGTAAAAGACGTCTTACAGGAACATTTTCCTTTTTCAGTAAAACAGCAAGTATGCTTTGTTTTTATATTAGATTTGTGGTTTGCGCCTGAGAAGGATTTGGATGAGGAGGAAAAAACTGCTTCTGGGGTTCTCGTACATTTGCTAAAGTTATTTGTGAGTTTGAATGTCAAACCGTTGTATTGGTTCTGCAAATTATGACAAATTAATAGTCAACAACAATTTTGAGAATCGATGAATCTAGGGCTGCATTTGAGGCTTTTTTAAATGATTGATTAATAAGCCAATTATTTTCTCCATTAATTGATTAATTGTTCTTTAAAATGGTAAAAAAAAGAAGTCCCGTTGTAATTTAAATTGTAAATTAAGTGATGATCTTCAAACAGTCTGAACATGTTCATTTTAATTTCATCATCATATAAAACTAAAACATCTGAGAAGCTGGAACCAGTACATTTTTGCTTAAAAGTATCTTTCACAGTTAATGGCGATTAACTGTCTGATGATTGTTTCAGATACATTTCGTCAGAGTCATTGAAGGTCAAAAATGCCTAACGTTTCCTAATTCAAGTCTACATGTAATGCTTGACGTTATTGTAAAGCAACTATCTTCACACTGTTGGTCAGGCAAAACAGGACATTTCAAGATTTCTTGTTTGGCAAATTATAAGAAGTAATCCTATTAATATTTCTGACATACGATGGACTAATGAGTCATTGAAACATCATAATGTAAGAACTCTTTAGTGAGCAGCCCTGCTTGTAAATTAGAACTGACCTTCTAACGTTAAAACAGCAGATTTTGATCAGTCTGGACACATTTCACTTCCTTCTTAGTGGCCACGTCTCATCGGATGAAAATGTAGTGAATTTCATGGCGCTGTGAAATAGTTCTCATATGCTTACGGATGCAGGTAAAGCTCGTCCATCTTATGTTTGTGTTTGTCCTGCCTGCCAAGCAGACGAGGGTTACATAACGTGTGTGTGTGTGTGTGTGTGTGTGTGTGTGTGTGTGTGTGTGTGTGTGTGTGTGTGTGTGTGTGTGTGTGTGTGTGTGTGTGTGTGTGTGTGTGTGTGTGTGTGTGTGTGTGTGTTCGTTCGTTCGTTCATACAACCATGTATACATTTGTGTGTTTGCATGAACATGTGTAGGTGTGCGTCTGTGGTGTCTTCTTTTAAGTCAAAAAGAGATGACATGCTGTCCAGGAACAACATCTTGAATCTTTCATGTCCAACCGATCATCAACACACACACACACACACACACACACACACACACACACACACACACACACACTCTTGATTTTACAGCTTGTTCAGTATGAGGCCTGTCTGGCCCGTTACTGTACAGCCTGAGCCCCAACTCCTCTTTCCCTCCCAGACTAACCCCCTCAATTGCGGCTTGTTCAGGTCGTGTGTGTGTGTGTGGAGGAGTAGGAGGAGGAAAGGGAGGTGCAGAGGAATGCAGGGTTGGGTCGGGTGGAGCGGTATGTTGGAGGGAAAAGAGGGGTCTCTGTTTTGTGTGTATGTGGAGTCTATAGAGAGATTAAGGATGTGTATGTGAGTATTGATGAAGGTGTGTTTTCCTTCTGTGTTTACTCCGCTGGGGCCCGCCGCCTACCTGACAGTGGAGAGGAGAGTAATGGGGGGGAGGGAGGCAGGAAGAAGAGTCAGGGGGAACATTTGATTTGATCTGGTTGGAATCAGGGAAGCTTTACCTTCTATTTTTATGTTTATTGTGCGGCTTGAGGCTAAATTTGATCTTAAATATTTATGAAAGTCGAGGCTTTCAAAATCTACAAAAATGCACAAGAGGAAGGATGGGAGAAAAGATGGATGAGACCAGACAAGTGATAGAAAAACACAAAATGTTATGAATGATTCAGGAGCTGGACTGAACTGAACTTAGGAATCCAAGAATCAGCTTGTATACTTCAGGTTATAGAGAAATGCATGCTTATGCAAAAAAAGAAATGCACACACACACACACACACACACACCTCCCAACGTGCAGAGCAGCGGGAACACTGCGGGCTGTGTACGGTGGCTCTCCTTCACTTCCGCACCATAAATGTGTGTTTGCTATACGAGGGAACGCGGGGAGAAAAGAGGAATTCATGTTGGTGTTTATTTGAGCTTTGGCCAAATCCAACCTAGGGCTGCGCTGGCGCGCACTTTGCACCAAACCCCAGCCGCTCCTGTACCCCCAGCCACACACACACACACACACACACACACACACACACACACACACACACACACACACACACACACACACACACACACACACCCCTACATACATACATACTGTACACGCTCAGGTTCTCGAGTATGCATACAACACATATTATACTACTCTCTCTCTCACACACACACAAACCTGTTCATCGTAGCCATATCAAGGTGTGTTTGTCTTTCCTTGCCCTCCCTTTTTAGGTCCTCCCAGAGCAGGTATTTCCCTCTCTTACCCACGTGTGCGCGCACACACGCACACACACACACACACCTACATACATACACTGCCACTATAGAGAGAGAGGGGGGGTGGCGGCGGTCTCTGGGCTGAGTGTGTGAAGCACTTGCATTGATAACCTGCAGCTCAGAGTCACTCAGTCTCACTTTGTGGCCATCCTCTCTCCTGGAACTCCCTTTGCCCTGCTCCGTCTCCTTTCTGGCTTCTCACTCTAGGACTGTCTCTGGACACGCTCGGACCCCCTCTGTCGCTGTCACCATGACGCCTACCCCGCCGTTGTTCCTGCTGCTGCTCGTCCTCATGGGGGCTCAGGCCACCGTGGACCTCCGCACGGCCGCCGCCATGGGTAAGAACGATGACCTTTAACCCTAAAAGTTGTTTCTAATGCCGGTTGAGGACTCAGAGTCTTTGATGGTGAGATACCTGACATCTAATACTCTTTTCACTCCTTGTCCTCAAAAATATATATCTCCAGTGGAAAGTAACTCACAAAATTGACATAAGATGAATAAGTACGACGTAAATACAGAGGAAACAGCGTTTTAGAAGAATATCCCTCTGGTCTGAGTTCATTCTTGTCCATAAATCCAGGGACGGTGTGATGTGTGTTAACCAGTTGCTTTGCTGTAGAGTGGAATAAATTCACAGAGGGAACAGAATTGAAGGAGAGTAATGGAAAAAGTTAAGTATTTAATACATTTAGTCATGTTTTAAATTGAATTTAGTCAGTATAATTACAAAAGAATATAATACGTTTTCAGTGTCTTTGGGTATTTATTGATTTGAAGTGATTAGTCAGCCAGTGTTAAAGACATTTGACATTATATTAAAGTGTTTTTGGTGTTGTTGCTGGTGTGTAGATGACAGGTTGGAGTTTGGTAGTTGGTACGTTGTGTGTGTGTGTGTGTGTGTGTGTGTGTGTGTGTGTGTGTGTGTGTGTGTGTGTGTGTGTGTGTGTGTGTGTGTGTGTGTGTGTGTGTGTGATATAAAAGTTGGTTGGAGAAAAAACTCAAGGGAGGGAGAGAGGTGAAGGGTGAGAAGGGAGATCAGTACTGTTAAACGGACACTTGAGCCTGGACCCTCACTAAAAATCCAACACATCCTCCCTGATTCAAACTGTTTTATTATTATTATTATGACCACAAATGATCACAAAACAGATCTTTGTCTTTCACACTCATTAGTTAGCTCCATTGGGTGTTTGCAGCTGAACAGTTAAAGCTTTTTCAGCAAAAACGTTAATATAATGAAAATCTTAACTCAAGAGTCACTTTTTCTGAGCTTCCAGCCACATCTCACTTTCTTGCTGATTTTGTTCAGATTTTAATCTAATAATTTAATTTAATAATTATTCATTTTTATTCATATTATTATCTAATAATCTTGATCTTTGCCGTGCCTTTCTCCGCCTCTTCCTCCACCCTCGTCTTCCTCCACCCCTGTTGCCTCCCTGCATCCTGTTTTTCTGTTTCCTTCTACTTTCTAACCAGCCTCCCTTCTCCTCTCAATACCTCCATTCTCCCCATGGTCCTCCCACCCTCCCCCTATTTTCTCACTTCTTCATCAATTTTCTTTTTCTTTTATCCATCTACATTTCTGAACCATTATGTGGAGTGTTATGAAAACTATTATTAGAAGAATCCATAATAATCTTTCTTTCTGTCCTCCTGTCTTCATGTGTAGCGGCAGGTTTGTGCAAAACGCGTCCCACAGACATTGTGTTCATCATCGACAGCAGTCGGAGCGTTCGGCCTTCAGAGTTTGAGCAGGTCAAGGTGTTCCTGGCTAAGGTCATCGAGGGGCTGGATGTTGGACCCAACGCCACCCGTGTGGGAGTCGTCAACTATGCCAGCCGCGTCAAGAACGAGGTACGGAGCTCCGCTGGCCTTCGCTAGCCTTCGCTAGCACTGAACAGTTTTTATTCATTTGTCAACAGTATTTGATATTACTGACCTTGTTGTTATTACGCAACCGTAGGTGTCCCTGAAGACACACCGCACCAAAGCCGGGCTCATTAAGGCTGTGACCAAGATCGAGCCCCTGTCCACTGGAACAATGACTGGTCTGTCCATCCAGTTTGCCATGAATGTGGCCTTCAGTGAGGCCGAGGGCGCTCGTGTCAAATCTCCTGATATCAGCAAGGTCAGACACGCATTTACATGCATTCACACACGCAACTCGACATATAACCCATCATTATGATCATCTCTTTTTTAATCTTATTTTGATCCTCGTCCTTCGCAGGTTGCCATTATTGTGACAGACGGGCGTCCCCAGGACAGCGTGAAGGATGTGGCCCAGCGTGCACGTGATGCCGGTATTGAGATTTTTGCCATCGGCGTGGGACGTGTGGACATGAGCACTCTGAAGCAGATGGCCAGTGATCCTCTGGATGACCACGTGGACTACGTGGAGAGCTACAGCGTCATCGAGAAGCTCACCAAGAAGTTCCAGGAGGCCTTCTGTGGTAAGATGGGCGGAGGAAGAGGAAAGAGGAAGTGGGAGAAGAAGAAGGAAGGAAGGATGAGGGCTTTATTGTTAAGGTTAGAGGGACAGGTGCAGAAAACTGTGATTAGTCTGTAGTGATGGAAACAGGAAAAGATGGTTGAGAAGAATCCCTGTCAGAGTGGGTCATTATCCTTCATCACTGTGGAGAGAGCTGCCGCCCTATACTGAGGGTAAGGTGACAGGACTGTCATCTTTTCATTCCTACATGTTGCTCCTCTGCTCTCCCTCAATAAGACTACAGTTTATTCATTCAACCGTTCAAACTCATTAAATACTCCCACTGCACGAGGGCATGTAGAGCAGGAACAACCTTTAGGAACGAAATGTGCTCCTGTTCTTCAGTCAACACTCGCATAACCGAGAGGCGAGACTGATCTCTGTGTAATTACCGATCCATTAGTGACAATCATTAAACCTCTAATTATTGACGCCCCCTTGGCTCTCCCAGTCTGCGGCAGTTTTGCCTGCTGCCTGCCGCTCACTACGCAGCAGCCGGTCTCGCTGCAGATGTTTCATCCAAGGGCAGCGCTGCATGACCACAGTGTTGGACTGTTATTGGACGAGCCTGTGCCTCACATTTAGAGACAGACAAAACGGATCTTGTTTATTTGAGGCTACTCCAATCTTCTCCACCTGTTTGTTTTAAGGATCCACTGGATTCATGCGCCGTCCACACATATTCTAAACTGTTGGCTGCAGGTCACAGTGGATCATTAAAAATCAAAGCTAGATTTTCCCGTTTTCAAACTGACATAGTTTCATTCTCTCCTCCTAACCCCAATCCCCCCCCTCCCCCCTCCCTCTGTGTGTGTGTGTGCCTCAACATGTATTCTACTGTGTGTGTTGTGCACGCACACACACACAGTGTCGGACCTGTGTGCCACTGGGGATCATGACTGTGAGCAGGTATGCATCAGCTCCCCCGGATCATACAAGTGTGCCTGCAAAGATGGCTTTACCCTCATGGACAATGGTCGCAGCTGCAGTGGTGAGTGTGTGTTTGTGTGTGTGTGCGCGCGTGTGTGTGTGTGTGTGTGTGTGTGTGTGTGTGTGTGTGTGTGAAGGTATTTGTCCAAGCGCAGCAATTGTGCTACCAGACTAACATGCCCTGTTGTGTGTCTGACATCAGCAGCTTGCAGCAACGCGGCGACAGATGTGGTGTTCCTGATCGACGGCTCTAAGAGCGTGCGTCCAGAGAACTTTGAGCTGGTCAAGAAGTGGATCAACCAGATCGTCGACAAACTGGATGTTTCTGACAGCAAGGCTCACGTTGGACTGGTCCAGTACTCCAGCTCAGTCCGACAGGCACGTGTCTGTGTTTGCCATTTCAGTGTCCACCTAATATTCAACCTTCCTCTCGTACGCGTCAACGTCATGTTTCCGTCTCCCTCCTGCAGGAGTTCCCCCTGGGCCGCTACAACAACAAGAAGGACCTGAAGGAAGCTGTGAAGAAGATGGCCTACATGGAGAGGGGAACCATGACAGGGCAGGCTCTCCGCTATCTGACAGACAACAGCTTCAGCGCCGGTCAGGGCGCCCGGCCTGGAGTCGCCATGGTGGGCATCGTCTTCACTGACGGACGCAGCCAGGACTACATCGTAGAAGCCGCCAAGAAGGCCAAGAAGCAGGGTGAGAGGGAGAGGATGGATCACTCCTTAATGCATGGGTGTAGTGTAAGTAGAATCCAAACCCTACTTTTACCAGTCAGATGAGGGGAAACCTGTCTGTGTTTATGTTGCAGGTTTGAAGATGTACGCTGTTGGAGTGGGCAACGCAGTGGAGAATGAGCTGAAAGAGATCGCCTCTGAGCCGACTGGAGAGCACTACTTCTACACTGCTGACTTCAAAGCCATGTCCCACATCGCCAAGAAGCTGCAGATTAACATCTGTAAAGGTCTCACATGATCATTAAATACAAGCATACATCTACAAACAAGTAATTTCACTACATACTGGTACAATAACCCAGAACTTGAACTTGCACTTTCTGTTCCTACAGAGGAGGACCCTTGTGAATGTGACACCCTCGTAAAGTTCCAAAAGAAAGTAGAAGATGCCCTGCAGGCACTAACAAAGAAATATATCCTTTACAATGAGTGAAACGGTGTGAGAATACGATGTTTGGAGGGAGGGTTATAATGTAGTTATCATATTTGGTGTCTTTGTCTTCATTGTTGCATTTCCTTGACAAAATCTCACTAGACGGTATGTCGAAGAGGATCGCCTTGCTGGAGAACAAAATCGTCTGAGGACTCACATCCCTCTCTTTCCTATACATCCGCACACCCACAAACACACACAAACACCTTTTACTTCCTGTAAAATACTGAAGAGAAACCCATGTGAGTGTGAACCCTGACCTCTACTTGTATCCTGAGCTCTCCCAAACCACCTCTGCCTCCTCCTCCTCTCTGGTGTTACCTCTGTCTCTGCCTCCTCTCTCTGTGTTACCTCTGCCTCCTCCTCCTCTCTCTGTGTTACCTCTGCCCCCTCCTCCTCTCTCTGTGTTGCCTCCTCCTCCTCTCTCTGTGTTACCTCTGCCCCCTCCTCCTCTCTCTGTGTTGCCTCCTCCTCCTCTCTGTGTGTTACCTCTGCCTCCTCCTCTCTCTGTGTTACCTCTGCCCCCTCCTCCTCTCTGTGTGTTACCTCTGCCTCCTCCTCTCTCTGTGTTACCTCTGCCCCCTCCTCTTCTCTCGGTGTTACCTCCTCCACCCTTGGGTCTCCTGGGACACGAAGCGCCGGTTTGCCATGGGGACCACGCATTTGTGTGTGCTCCAAAGGTCATGCTCCATAGCCAGCCTGTGTGTTTGTTAATAAAAGTCTTCCCTCATAGGGAAACGGTGACGGTACACTGAAGGGTTTTTCTTTGTTGCTGCCACAATGTTGAATTTCCCCAAACCGCTTTGAGTCTGTGTACGGAGCAGCGTATCACCCTCACTTGTTTGTCTGTTTCTATCTGACACTGTCATCTTTCTCTTAGCCCCACACATATCTAATGTCATATTTGGTATATAATATATATATACAGGTAAATTAATATAAGAAATATGTCTGTTTTTTTATTTTCCTAAATAAAGGTGATTCAGGAAGTACATAATATAAATTGTGAAACTATTGTATGCACACACAGAAACGAAGCAATTCTTACGTTTACACAGTTTTAGTTAATTAAATATGAATAAGTATAAAAAGTACATTGAATAGTCTTATGTCCCCCAAATGTGGGCTCAGAGGACCACAAGGGCTTGACAGGTGTTCCCAGCAGAGTGGTGGACTGTTTCAATGAATAGTGTAAGATAGTACGTAACGTCTTTTTCACTCATAATTTTATCGTAATTCTGCATAAAGTCTTTCTGAAGTACCCGAATGATTCCCATATGGCAGTGATCAGGACCAAAACAGAGTGGGGTCCATACTCTAGAGTGGATTTGTGGGGTTCCCTGTCAAGAAGAACGGTAAACTTACTGCTTTTCACAGTTTCATTTTATAAAATGGAGAACATAGCAAATCTATGGCTCTGGTAAGTATGATGATTTTGATCTGTCATCTGTGTTGACATCAATCAAACTTTATTTCAGACTCAGGGTCCATATAATACATACATGTTATAGACTACATACTTAATTGATTAATACATAGATTAAAGGGCAATACTACAGTTGCTCCAGACATGCAAATTAGTCATTATTAGAAAGCTGCAAACAGGTGAACAAGTTTTATATTATTCACATGTTAGAAAGTGAAGGTTGAATTGTTCAGAAATCGAAACATTTATTCACCTTAAAGTGCAGTTTGTTGGTGAGAAAAGTTTTCACAACGTCACAATGACGTTGCATAAGAGGAGAAAAGAAGCTCTTCAACTCTGAACAGCTGAACGAAACCAGCGAGCGAAGCCTGTCATTGTCTCTGGGTGCTTCATGAAAGCTGATTTTAAACTTTGCATTGTGCTCTAGTCTGGGAGTCCAGTCCAAAACGCAAACCGCTGGCTCAGTGTTTTTTATTATTACTACTGAGCCATCGTTTAACGCCGTTATTGAGTTTTACAGCCTGCAGCATCTGCTAACAGCAGCTAGGCTAGCTCAGCGAGCTAACCGGGGCAGACCGCCTCTACGGTCCCGGTAACCGAGGGTATGAGCACAGATAACTGTCTCTGGTGTGCGAGACAGATTTGAAGAAGGTCAGTTTGCTTTAATGATTGTTGGAACAGATGATTGCGCAGTCAACTGACAACAGACACTATCGAGCATCCGGCCATTTAAAGGAACACCAACGTTTGCGTCAACGCAACGGTTAGGTTGATACTTGAGCTAACTGTAGCTAGCACGAGCTCAACACGGGTGCGTCAAGAATCCGTTCGAGGTGTTTTGGGACCAATAACAACAGATGGCGAGCAACGGAGACAGCACACCGGGTCTAGGCTCCGGTCGACACCGGTACGAGTCAGAGTCCGACGTTGGCCCGACTGTCAAAAGCTTAGCACTGCTGTGCAGCAAGGACGAGGACGAGCGAGCAGCGTCTCTGGAGGAGCTCAGTCAGGGGGTTCTGGCGTGTTTGGGATCGGACCGGCGCGGTTCGGCCCGGCTGAGTAAACAAACACTTTTAAATCTGCTTCGACTGTCCCGGTCGTGTCCACTGCAAGAGGTTCGGGGGAGAGCGACCGAGCTGCTGCGAACCGCACAGGTAAATGTTGGGATAGTATTTATAGTAGTATCTTAATATTATCTTTTTTGTTTAGCACTAATGTTATTGCTTTAGCTGCTTATCATACAATACCAAGAATAGGTGAATGATTTAATAACAGTTCGCGATAACGTTACGGTCTGATCAGTGAAGAGTTATCAGCTGATTAGCACTTTCCATCAGACTGCTTGATATTTCATCAGACGTTGAACTGTGCGAGGTGACGCAAGACTCCGCTGTGATGTGGTGTGCACAAACAAGCAGGCCGGACACGCCCCCTCTCTATCTGGACACGCCCCCTCCTGGTGTCCTGACCCGAACAACACATCAGACACACCCCCCCCCTCGAGCCTCTCTACAGCTCACTGCACATTCTAGGAATATAAAGTCAAGCTGGTGTTGGAGGCTTTTTCAGTGCGTGTGTCGTCTCTGTTGGAGTTAACGAGCGGTGACTTTTTTTGTGCCGGCCTTCTGATGTCTGTGAGTTGAATGCGTGGTTTTGGTTACATATTTCATGGGCTGCAAGGTTATGAAACGGGCTCTCCAGTTACAGAACAGCTGCTGCAGTCTAAGTAAAGTCTATTCAAGTTCATGGGGTTTAAAGCTGTATGCAGGTTTCTCTTTTATCTTCAAATAACATGTATTTATATGTAAAATCTGTATTATTCATTTATTCTGAAGTGTTGAAGAAGATCTAACCCTTTAGTTGTTTGCTCAAAACATTTTTTTAATTGTGATCGATTAATGTGTATACGGTTTAAGACAATGTAAAGCTGAAAAAAGTCAATTCATCGATTTGTCGATCAACAGAACAACTGCTTGGATGATTGATTTATCTTCTTTTGAGCAGAAAGGCCAACACGCCTTCATTCCACCTTCTCTGTTGTGAAAGTTTGCTGCTTGTCTTGCGCCATTGTGAACTCAATATCTTTACGCCTCGGGCTGTTTATCAGACAAAACAAGTAATTTGAGGACAATATCCAACAAGCATGCTGTATTATTTTCTGACATTTGATACAGTAGCTCAAACGATTTACGATTTAAGATAATTGTCAGATTAATCAGGCATTAAATTAGCCGTTATTTCATTGTGTTATTTACCAAAATCTCTGTTTTCTTCCTGCTTAGAAACAAGGAGTTGAAGTACCTCGGGCGCTGGCATCAGGCCCAAGTGCCTTTATTCCTGCAAAAGAGGTGTGTATGGCTAGTACATCTATTTACCCCATTATTAAAGATATCGACTTAAAAAAAGAAAACACTTGTGTTTGTAAATGTTGTGATCGTGTGAAATCACAAAAGATTGCGTGAGGATTGGGGCAGTGTATATTGTTGATCACCATTTCTTATTTGCCATGTAAAGTTTATTGAATAAACTACTTAGTTTCACCAGTTGGTACAGAGCTTGCCTCCGTGTCTTAACCAAAGACTGAACTGGGCTTGTTTCCGGCTGGCATCCTGGTAAACAGTGCAGACGTGCCGCCAGCTATTCTGCCGCAGCACCAGTTGCTTCATGTCATCAAGACAAGCAATAACGCACACATGTTGCAAAAGCTGATGACTCAAAATTTAATACGTGACTTACTCAAAGCTTTCCACTGGAGAGAGTGCAAATGTTGCATCAGCTTTTAAAGGCTGTTAATTTCCAGCATTTTCAAGTGAATCCTTACCAATGTGTCCTCAATCATTGTAACAATATAAAGAGAGTTTAGTTGTGTTTCTCTTTCTCTTTAGATGTTGAAAGAAGTGCCGGACCAGGACATCCTCATCGAATCTTTCCTTTCAGTGGGCCGCGTGGACCACATCACAATGGTGATGGCAATGCACCCCGCCTACCTCAGCTGCTTCCTGAGGACCCAGCATGCTTTGTTGGAGATGGACGGCCCGTTGCCCCGTCACTGGAGACATTACATCGCTGTTATGGTAAGAGAACCACAGTATATGATTGTTAACTAGTGACACCTATCGGAGCTTTTCAGATCAATGCCAGTGACCGTGGCGAGGGCCTCGTGTGCTCTCCTGAAGGTAAAACTTTACATTCAACACGACTACTGAGGTCTATAGGAGTACACGGCTCAACAGGGCTGTGCCTCTCTGTCACAGTGGCTGAAGAAAAGCCTGTTGTTGTGGTTGTTCTTTTGTCTTTTAATAATCAGTAATAACAATCAAACATTATTGGACTAGGTAAATACAAATACATCAAAGTAATATTAGTACACATTAAGCTTGTCCTTTACTTTAAGCAGATGATATTGTTGTCGGTTATCCTGGTGTGTGGAGTTAAATCCTGCAAGCTGTGACTCGGCAGGTTAAATCATAACGGTTAAAGGTTTTAACTTTCTGATCTGTGTTCATAAACAAAGACAAAGCTATAAATGCTCTAAAGCCTGTAGTTAGGTCCAGTGAGTCTATCCGTGTAATGTTTAGGCGAGATATGGCTTGAATAACAGCTTAAACATCCAAAGTAATGTCAGACTCTGCAGCTATTATTTTCTCTTGTTGTGACCAAGTCAAGTGTGCCAAATTGTTTTTATGGTTTCATTCTTTTATCTTAATATAGTTATGAATAGATTTGATCATACTAATATTGCTGTAATGCTATTTCCTCTGCAGCCCACTCACAGTCAGTTCAGCTGTAGTGAACAGATGCATTCACACTGAGTCATGTGATAGAACTGCACTTCTGCTGTCCTACACTTCCAACAGAGCCTCTCACAGTGCCATAGCTGGTTAGAAACAGCTGCTGCTAATACAATTCCGCTGTCTAGTTTTGCATTGCAGCATCGTGTGCTTACTGCAGCCCCAAGACGACTGTGATTTGTTTAAATAAATACAAACCAGCCGGAGCGTTTTCTTTTTCCTTCTATAGCAGAATGTTAATGTGTGCAGCGACCCTCCGGTAGCAGCAAGCGCTGACGATAATGATTATGTCGAACCCTTAATCCTTCATGAACCATAACCAAACATCTTGCTAATCTTATTTGCTGGAGCTGTGAAAGCGGTATCCTGACCAACAGATGCACCTATTGTTGGAGCTACATGTACAGTTTGTACATCTTACTCTTCTTTGAATAAAAAGTTATTTAACACTCCTTCACAACTTGAACCACATGTTTATTTTGATGCTCCATCTTGGAACTATGTCACAGGTTATTGCCTCGTCAATGTTTTTGAGATCTCTGAATACTGACTGATCCGGCTGATATCTCAATGAATAGATGTAGATACATTTAAAGATACTACGGTGGTTCAAGTTAACTATTGCACAAAAATGCACATTTTGAAAGCGATCGAAAAGTCAGGAAACATGATATATTTTTTGGTTGCCGCGATCTAAAAATTCGGAGTGAGTTAAATAATCTTATTCAAAGCAGAAGATGACAGATGCACTTGGCAGGTCGTTCCCTGCTTGAGGGTTTTTTTTTTCAGCTACTGTATCCTAGTGAGCCACTGACAGCGTCTGCCAAAGACGGATCCTCTCATAAACATTTAACGACGCTCATATATTCATCACATTAGCTGCCCTTTCGCATCAGAAAGGCCATGCCATTAGACTCAAAATGATCTCTATGTGGAGAAATGCAGTTGTGTTGCTTTAACCTCTGAGCCCTTTTCATATTAATGAGCATGGGCATTTCTTATGCATTATGACACTGGTATACACAGAGCAGTGATTAAGCTGTGCTTTTAATGGATGGGGTGATTTATGTTCCGCAGGCCGCAGCTCGACATCACTGCTCGTACCTGGTGCAGCAGCACAGCGCGGGCTTCCTCGACGCTGGAGGGGAGGAGAGCTGGCTGAGCGGCCTCAAACACGCTCCCACCAAACTCCGCAGCCTGCAAACACTCAACAAGCTGCTGGCACACCGGCCCTGGCTCATCACACAGCAGCACATCCAGGTCAGACACCCACTTACGCCCTCAAAAGTTCAGCTTCTTTATTGACGGGGACACTTTGCAGACGTGATTCATGCAAAACACACAAAATCCTAGACACTGATGGACGGCAAGAAAAAAAACAGGACGTAGATTACAGAGTGGTTCAGTTCAGTGGGAGTTTTGAAAGTAAATAATCAAAGCAATCTGTTCAAATGAGCAATCAGTTTAATACAAATGCCCTTTTAACGTGTGAGTGTTAGCAGAAACGAGGGAAAGCTTTTATCTCTTGGCCCTCATGCCAGGCACTTTAAAACGGGGACCTGAGGGTAACCGTTCAAACAATACGGAACATTAAAACTGATTCAATGAAACTGTTTGTCATCATATAATAGTAAATTAATCTCATTCATTCGCTTTCTGACTGTATCTGAAATTACTCACTAAAGATAAGTATAATATATTCTATTGTAATTCACCTTTTGTGGCGTTTTCTGCTGTTTTGTGATTAAACTGTATTGTCGGGTGTTATTTTAGCCTCCTCTGTATTCGCTGGTCATAACTTAACAAGAAGAGTCTATGCTCTCGATGTCAAAAAATCTAAAATATATTGTAAATCTAACGCTTGTCTCTCTATTGGAAATAACCCAATTGCCCGGGTGTCCTCCACTAGTTTCAAGGGGCTTCATACCTACACTTTTCTTTAACGGAGTCCTCCATGTTGCACCGCCATGTCTCTACAGTAGCTCGCAGTAGTTCTCAGTCACGCTTGTGAAACTGTGGTGACGTGAGCTGTAGAGCGCAAAACCGCGAGACCACCAGCCGCCGTCTGACGTCCGAGCTAACAGTTGTAGCACTAAACACAAAGTGCAGCCGAGGCTGACGTGAATGTCCTTAGTTTTCCAGGTGTAGAAATGAAAAGATGGTGCTTGATAATAAGTTACGGATAACCAAAATCATTACAGTTCATGCTGAGGGGAACACGAATTGTCTGTACAAAATGTTATGGCAATAAGTGTTGATATATTAAAAGTGAAGGCCCCCAACCAACTAACGGGCAATACCACCCTCAAACCCATGATAGAATACCTCACTTACCCAACACCTGCCCCTCTACCCTGCAGGAGCTGGTGTGTCCCGGAGCAGAGCCTCGCTGGTCACTGGCTGAACTCATACACGCCGTGATCCTGATGGCACACGCTCACTCCCTCTGCTCCTTTGGGTGGGGATGCGGCTTGAACCCTGAACCCGACCACATCGGAGGTTATACTTTCCAACTTCCATCCCCCATTCACCTTCTCCGAAGCCCCCACAGCCCTCATAGCCCCGCTCACGAGGATGGCAGGCAAGAGGTGAGTCAAACAGTCGTTTTATTTACCACATGTCTGACCAGTCGAAACTGAACAAAAATTCCAGTGGTGTTATACCAGTTGCGCTGGTTTTGGAACAGTTGAAGTTTCATGACATAGTGTTGATTTACTGTTAAAAAAAACAACAAAAAAACAAAGAACTCCGTAAATTCCTCTCTCTATCTACTCCAGTTGGGTGACGGAGCGATGGAGGTGGAGGTGTTGATGCAGAGGATGGTGGAGCTGCAGCAGCAGGAGGAAGAGTGCACACAGGAGGAGATGGTTACTCGCTTTGAGAGGGAGAGGAGCGAGAGCATACCAACCAGTAAATACATGTGTGTTCATCCCGTGCGTCATTCACGTTGTTTGACGTTCGTTCGCTCACTTTGTCTTCTTTGTCGTGTTTGTTTTAGCGGTCGTGAGAGAAGCCCCACCTGATCTGGTGCTGCGTCTGGTGGAGGATCCAGAGTTCAGATACGAGGATTTTGCCCCCAAAGGAGAGCAGTCGCCACCCACCATGAGAGCTCAGGTAGTGTGTTCGAGTTCAGATCACATTCCCAATGTATTTATTCAGGCTTTTTACAGTATACACAGTGCTTCTTGATTGTTTGCGCTGAGTTTCAGAGACCTGTGTTTGTTGATGTTGGTGTGTGATGTGTGCAGGACTACTCGTGGGAGGACCACGGCTTCTCTCTGGTCAACAGACTACTGCCAGACATGGGCCAGCTCCTGGATGAAAAATTCCAGGTACCCTCACCTCTAACCTTGTAGAAGTACACTAAAGCCCCTTTCCCACTGGATAAATGTTATGTTTAGTAGTAAAGGTTCCAATCGGCATTCCTTCCACGGACGAATGGCTCTGCTGTAGTCAAAGGGTTTTTTTATCATTACACCAGGGTGGACACGCTCAGTTTACGGCGCTTTCTTTTTCATCTCTGCCACAAATTCCGTCTGTCCACGTCCAAGCATTGAACATTGTTCCAAATTAGTGGGTATTAAGTAAACAATGTGACATTTTCAATGGCCTCCATGCTGCTTTCTACTGTTCAACCCTGTTTTCTGTCGAGTTTGTAACCTCGAACGTACCAGGAAAACCCCCCCCAGAAAGGCAGAGAATCCGACAGAGACGCATCGCTACAGGCGAGGACGCTTCAAAAAAATGACAGAGCACTTTGGGCAAAACTGCGCAGTGCGTCTTTAAAGTGGGGCTGCGTGCACAACCTGGATTGAACTGGATTTAAAAATGTATTCAGGCAGACAAACGACATAGTTAATTGTAACTAAATACAGCTGATGTTTAGATAACACGGCTGGTCTATCTGTTTCAGGAGGTTTTAAGTGAGTGATGCACAATGAGCCTACATGCTACGTTACACGCTTGAAGTGAAACTACTTGGTGTCAGGAAAACAAGTGGTTGGTTCCCAACCTTGAGATCGCAAGAGAATTATCTTTTCGCTAATGTTTGCATTTTCTTAATGAATGAAAAACAGTTTTTTTTATATTAAACAGTCTGAGAATGTTAAATTACTCTCATCGCTTTGTATGAAGGGGTCACAAAAACGTAGTAGATGCATAGTTGTCTACACCCTTTGGTCCAGCAGAGAGGTCAGCAGCACACACTGGGGAATTAATACTGTAATACACAATGAAGTATGTGGGGAAAAACACAAAAAAGATGAGGCTGAGGTTGGCGAAATGATATGGAAATGCTCAATGTTCTCACCTTTTCTGGAAAGAGATTTCATTGACCGGACCTCTTTGAAGTTTAATTGAATACCCATGCTGTATACATGACTTTATCAGATTGATGGAGCTTATTATATTGAGATTTAACTTCGTCTATGCAGGTTGTGAGCAACATGACCTACCACAGGATGGCCATGCATGAAGGTGTGGACACTCACACGCTGAGAAAGGCTCTGTGGAACTACATCCACTGTCTGTACGGGATACGGTCAGTGCTCTTAGAAGTCATGAAATCAAGTTTTAAAGTTAGTTTTGTCTCTGCTGCGTCAGTAACTTGTTCTTGTACCTGTGCAGCTACGACGATTATGACTACGGCAGCGTGAACGTGCTGTTGGAGCGCTCTCTGAAGGTGTTTGTTAAGACCATGGCCTGTCACCCCGAGCAGACCACGGCTTGTGTTTACCACGCATTCTGGAGACACTTCAGACACTCCGAAAAGGTACAAACGTGTGCAAACACGCACACCTGACCCGGCCTCTTCAGCCACAATCAATGAATCATTTGACATTTTAACACATCTCTATTTGGTACCTTCTGAACAAAGAATGAATGATTTGACATTTCCTCTTTTTCCTTCCTTTTTTTTTTAAAAATGTCATTGGAGAATGAGATTTTCAATTACAGACGGGACTTAAAAGTGTATCATCTAGTAACCTGAAGGTCATTTCTTTGTTTTTTTTCTTGTTGCAGGTTCATGCGAACCTGATAGTGATGGAAGCCCGGCTACAAGCAGCACTTCTTTATACCTTACGAGCCATCACACACTACATGAGATGACTCACTCACACACGCACGTTTTTTTTGCAAATGTTGAGCCAGCTGTGACGTACCACAACCCAATGCAGAACACAACATGGACAGACAATCTTACACACACACACACACACACACACACACACACACACACACACACACACACACACACACACACACACACACACACACACACACACACACACACACACACACACACACACACACACACACACTACAGTGAATAGTTGTTTATGCATATCCCCAGTTTCAGTGTTAATGTTGTGATGCTGCTTTGGGACTGGGATATCTGATATTTAAAACTTGTTACTTATTTGCACTGAAATGAATCAGGTTTTGTTTCCCCCAATTGAGCCTCAAGTGTTGCTGTGAATATCTTGCACATGTTTCCGCCACACACACACATATCTTACGAGTAAGGTATGCAGGTGGAGTAAGGTCTGGTATAACTAAATCATCGTGATTGAAGTGTTTATTCAGGCCAATAATCTGTCACCCACAGATACCAGCTGTTCACCTCACCATGACTACTTGGGCCTCAGTCCTCTCGGTTTGTGGCACGCAGAGGCTGAGATGAAAACAAAAACAAATAACTTGTATTTTTATAAACAATAAAAAGTTACTTTATCAAAATGTAAACACTGTGTTGTGTCCGGACATCATGTTTTGGCAGAAACCATCAGACTGCATCATCTGCTTTTTTTATTTTTGAATTCTGATTTAAATGGGAAGTACAAGACTTTATTATGAGATTTACATGCAGCGGGAGTTACCATGACTCCCCACACGATGGAGACATAGACTTAAAAGAAGCGTGTAATGACGCCACAATTCACTCTGCGAAGTCACTCTGGTGATTTGTAATGGTGTGACAATACACAGCTGCCCTCTGACTTGACTTACAGCTGAATCTGACTGACCTGGTGTTGATCAAAAGTAATATTAACAACACGAGAAGAAAAGCAACATGCCAGTAAAGCGCACGAGAGTGAACACCCATTTTTGGATTATACGCACGCGGATGTCGCACATTTCGTTCTGTCTTCCTGTAGTTCACACCAGAGAGTGCACGTGTCGCATCTCACCCTGAAGAGTGAAAACACGCCCAGACTGCATCAGCACCGGCCACTGCCGGGAACCTAAAGTTAGTGCTTACAGCTGGAACATCAACTTTTATGTCAACAGTAAAGTCTTCTTCAACCTTCTTTATCAATGTCAATGTTTTTTTTTTGATGATGGCTGTCAACATTATTGTGAAAGATAATTTCATGTTAGAATCTCCAGTGTGATAGTTTACTAAATAATAATTATTGGGGGTGCATTCCTCTTGAATAGGCTAAACAAGGCTGGTAGTCCACATTTCTAAAAGGTAGCCCACATAGGAGTCTTTTGTAATATCATTCATATCAAAATCGGGTTTCAACTGTCCACTTCACGCGCGCGTTCCTTTGGGGTGGACTTCTTTGCGCGCTTGAAGTCCGCTCCCAAAGACCTTCCGGACGAGGCGCGCGCTCACGTCTTTTCACTTGCTCAACGCAGTAGCTCGCGGCTTTTCTCCGTGCGCCCCGCGAGCCACTGGACACCGCTGACTCTCACCTCGGGACACAAGGAAACCCCCCCGGGGAAACGAGGCATTTTGTGTCCGGTATGTCTTCTATGTTTATCATATACTGTCTGAAAACGTAATATACATCAGTTGTAGTTGCAGTAGGCTTTTATAATTACAGAATGAGTGTTTTGTTGTGTTTGAAGAACTGCTTTTGCTTTGATGAGACACAGATGGGTCGTTTTCCCACGCTGCTTATCAAATTAGTTTTGCTTTTAACTTCTCTGTTTTGTTCTATATGAGTGGAGGAAGTCACCTCTGAGAGTGAGAAACTCAACTGTAAATTTAACCGAGGTAGGCAAAAGGAAACCGACCTGATGAACATCAGCAGCCTAGACCCCTCTGCACCTTTTTTAAAATAGATCAGTCCGAACCCGGTTGGGTGGTTTCAGTGCTTCTGAAAATTGGGTAACTTTGGAGTGTTTACTGTTCAATATAAGGAAGTTTGGGGGGTTTGCCTGTGTGAAGTTCATGAAGTCGGCTACAACTATTCCACTCTTCATGCTCTTCATACCACAAAGGGTGATATTTAGAAATCAAACAGCCAACATTGCAATTTAGAAAGAGAGGAAGTTACCAAAACTTAGTCACAAGTGCTTTAAGGTGAAATCTCTTGCTATCAAAAACCCATAAGGTTGTAGTAATTGTACATTTATTGTTACATTGAAACGGTCGAAGGATCAAACAGTAACTTATCATAGGATCTGGATTTGTGGCTGACCGCATCATCTCGGATAAACTGGAGGTTTTTGTAAGTGTACTGCACATTTCTCAAACTTTTTGATAGATGAATTCTGAAAGTACTTTTTGGCTGAAGGTCTTTTGTCTGTCAGTTTATGTTAAATTTGCTCCAGAGGAAGAATATTCCTTTAGTAAATGTGATTTATTTGGCAACCTGTCTACAGGAAACCACCTTGAGGAAAAGGCAGGGCTGCTTCCTTAACATGTCCGTCTCTCTGAGGTGTGTCTGTGGCTTTGAGGTGTTTATCTCCTCATCACTCCACCGTCCTTCAAGTAATCAACATTGATCTCTGTTTCACCACTGATTTCAAGGCGGCTTGTGTGTCTGTGTGAAGGAGTATAGTCGTGGAATTATTTGAGGGTCGGATGGGAAAAGAAGCGATGAGGCTGTCCAAGGCCGGGCTTCATCACTTCCTGTTTCTTTACGAGGTCAGTTCCTGTCTTTAGCCTCGGGGCCAGGCAGGAAGAAGGGAGGCGTGGATATGTTTTTCAGTTGGTGGGGTTAAGAAATGGACGTCAACATCGTCACTCCCGCCAAGCAGCTGAGGGCCGTGACGGTGAAGCGCTTGTCCTTACAGACTGATGTTAGACATCTGGATGGAGGCTGCCAGCTGAATCTGTCATTTTGAACAGGCTGTCGTCAGCCACTGGGGCAACCTGAGGAAGACTCCTCCTCTTGTTGCACCCATAGGAGCAGGCCCTAAGCCCCTTGAAAAAGCAGGATTAGACTGTCAAACTTAAATGACTTAATTCATGTATGCTTCCTAACGAGCAACCTCGGCCCGCTGTATCTGAAGGATGTGATGACTTCATGTGAAAACAGGACGTCCCGATGACCGGGACACCTTACTTTTCCATCGCCCCCCCCCACCTCCAGTTGGTCTCCAGTTCCTTTCTGTGTGTGTGTTTGTACTGTGTTTGAGTGTGTGCTATGTGTGTGAGGGTTCGGTGACAGCTTGCTTCCCATTGTCCTATCATTCCTGCTCCACTCACCCTCTGCATCCTGTAGGGCTTCCTGCTAGTGAGGGGCGATTCAGAGAGAAAAGAGAACGGTAAGAAAGAGATGGAGGAACAAGAAAAGAGGAGGTTTGGAGAAAGTCTGGAAAGAGCTGGTGTAAAAGTACAGAAACTGAACAGATCTGAACAATTGTGTGTGTGTGTGTTTCTCTGTGTTCCTGCAGTGAATTCCCCGCTGGGAGCAGCTTATCTGTAGTCCACTGTGCAGGAAAGGGTGTGTCCTTTGGATTTGGCTGTTTTGCGAGTGTGACGATGGAGGGTGATGTTATTGTGATTTCATAAGAGTGCACTGAATGCGTGCTAACGCTTATTTTCTTAGAGAGCAAATTATTATGTTGCTGTATGTCAATTTTGAGGTATTACTTGAGTATTTCCACTTTATGCTACTTTACATTTTATATACTGAGTGCTTTTTACTTTGGGTACTTTAAGTGCACTTTGCTGATCATGTTTCTATATTGTTACTGAGGTACATTTTGCAAGACTTTTGTAACAGAGTGAAGTTCTGCTACTTTGACCAGAATGCACTTTTTCATTAGTGCTGTTCTGTGATAGTTTTCTCTTCAAAGGTCAGATCTCTTAAAGAAATAGAAAACATGCAGCTATGCAGATAGTTTTGGTTTCATTTGCTAAGGTTTCAAGATATCCCTCTCCAAGCTCTCTGCCTCAAACCCAATTGAATTGAATTTGTGGTGCTCACAGCATTGAGAGATTACGTTGTAAATTCAGCTTCAGCAGCGGCTCTTTCCAGAGACCGTTTGCACGTTAGTCTGGAAAATCCACTGATCTTACTGAGGACAGTTCTTTATAAGTTCAACTGTTTTGTTGTTTGGAGTGAAGTCTTTAAATTACGGAATTCAGTTCGCCTTCATTGTATTGGGTGGAGGCGGTTATTTCAAAACCTGCATGGTGAAAATAATTCAACTATTTGCTCGTTAGTGACGGGCAAGACAATGTTTATTTTTTTAAAGCAACCCTGGAAAAGCTTTTAAAAACACAAACATTGAAGCTTATTATCGAATAAAGATGGAATTATTAGTCCGTGCTGTTGTTGCATACAGACTTGTAGTCACATACCAATACCACACTACTCCCCACCAGAGAAAGCCGCTTCTATATTCTAATTATTTCTTCTTGCCAGCCGCTGTGAAAATCTGCTGTGACAGTAAGCCAGCAGTGAAGTTTTGAAACAGCTAACAGAGGAAATACTGTTATCTCTGTGAGATGAATATGATTGAAAGCTGTTTTTTGGGGGCTGTGCTCGTGGCAAGAAGCATTAATGACAGCTGCATGATGGAGAAATATTGACTGTGCCGTGTTATTGTTACACCACATGCAACTACCAAACCGGCAGATCATGTTTTAGATAAGGTGAAAAGGGCAGTGTGCACATGACTGAAGAGCCTTTTTAATGCAACATTGTAGTCTGTTTGTTTGTTCTATTTTTTTATGTAGGAAATGAATACAGCTCTTATTACTTTTTAAGGCAAAGGAACTGTTCTTAAATTACTTTGGTGTACTTCCCAGTACTTATGCAGACTCTTGTTTTATACACACACCAAAAAAAAGTAGCAACAAGTGCGAAGTGTTCCAATTTAAATGTGCAACCCAAACGTACCACCCATCACCCCCACACACTCCCACACACTTTGCGCTACATATCTTTAATGCTTGTGGCTGATTGAAAGAAATATGGAAACGGGCACATATGTGTTGGTTTGTGTTTAATTTTGCACCATGGCAGGTTATATGTCGGTGCACAAGTGCATATTTTGGCTTTCTGTGCATGCTTGATTGGTGACGCCTTTGTTCAGTGGGCCGTGTGCCCTGCTGCATGTGTGACTTTAGTGGTAGTTTCCTCTATGTATAAACACCTCGGGTCAACTGAATTATCAGGTGTTGGAGCAGCTTTTGTGTGCAGAGGGGAAGACGGACATTTTATCAACAGGAACTCAATGGAGAACAATGACTGTATGACTGTACACAATGTCTGTGTGTGGGTGTGTGTGTGAGACTACATGCTATTGTGCTGCTGACCCTGTCTCTGGTCATCTGCCAATCTTAGAAAAGCAGAAAAAGAAGAGGTGAGAAAAAGATGAGGGAGGAGGCCTCTTCTCTGTCACTCCTCCTTTCTAAAGCTCATCACAGAGAAAGTGAGCAGCTTCGGTCCAGTGGAAGGCTGGACAGAGAGAGTATAAAGGTTATTGTTGGAGAGGTGTGGGCACGGAGAAGAGAAAAACAGTAACAGAGAGGAAGGTGTGTGTGTGTGTGTATGGATGGACTCCGTCCTCAGTTTCCAGGAAAAGGGGGGAGTGATCCGAAGGGTGGACAGGAAACTCTAACAGGGCTAACTTCCTGTGACTCTCCTGATGGCCGACCTGATACAGTGAATGAGTGTGTATGTGAGTGTGTGTGTGTGTGTGTGTGTGTGCATATTTTGCTCTCCTGGATGTAGCCCATAATAGCCTATGTTGCTTTAAAGATTGAGAGGAATTTCGTGGGAATGTGTGGTGTGGATGAGACGAACCTGACGCTGTTCACTGGGAGCGTTGATGTTTTTTCATAATGAAAGTGAATTACTTTGTTTTTTTTCGTTGCTCCCTGCCTTAACCTGTATTGTTCTTCCTGTGCGTGTGACTTCCCTCACATTCCTCAGTAGGTGGGGATGCTGCAGCCGGCAGTTTAGTTAGTTTGAAAGGTTGCCTGTTTGAATCCGAAGGCCGCTCTGCACTCATTTGCCAGTTTGTTGGGTACCCACACGATAGCTAACACTAATGCGGTCTAACTAGTTTAGTTTAAACTTTTAGAGAGCTGTTGATTCAACTTCATAGTCAGTTTTGAGGCTCTAGTTTATGTACTGTTGGATTGTACTGCATTTTGCACAGAGGCCTTTCTCATATTTTGAGCACCCCTTATATTAATAACAATAGACTAGATATTAAAAACTACAGCCTCCAAAATGACCATAAAGTTAAATCTAGGGCTGCGATTGTAGATTATTTTCATTATTGGCTATTTTCATCTATCTGCCAATCAATTGAAATATCTATATCAAATGTTTACGATCACATAAAGAAAAGCACCAATAACTTACAAATCTGAGAGCCAGGCTTTACCCCCTGTACCAGTGTTTATGCTAAGCTAACTGGTTGCTGGCTGTAGCTTCTCATTAGAAGAGAGTGGTATCGATCTTCTCCTCTAACTCACTGCTAGACAGCGAATAAGAGTATTTCTCAACAAGTTTTAAGTTTAAGTTTACACTCGTCTCTGTAAGTTATTTCCTCTGTCAACCCGAGCTCTATTGAAGCAATGTGGTTTGCTCAAAACTGGAAGTCCGGATTGCGCATATATGTGCACATCTATTCTACACAATGATCTTTGTAAAACACATTTCACATCGTCAGTGCATGTCACTTTGTGTCAGTTACCTCTGCCTAATGACATTTACAGGTTCATTTCACCACAAACACACCCACACACACACACACACACACACACACACACACAGCTGGTTGACCAGAGAGAATTACTGAGTACCCCTTCTCGAAACTGCAAAGCAAAAAGGGAAGTGGCTAACCTCACAGCTCTCTCTCTGTCTTTCTTTATCTCGAGCTGTCTCCTTTTTTTTCTTCTTTTAACTTCTCTGTCTCCTTGTGTCTCCCTTCACGCATCTCTTTATTCACGCTTTAACGCTCTTGAGCCTTTCCCTCACATTCTCCAAAACCTTTCCCCTCTCCGGTTCTCTGCCACTCATCCTCTCTTGGCCTACTCTCTCATTCCGCCGCTTGTCACTCACCCTCCTCCTCCCCCCTCCCCCCTTTTTTTAATTTTCCAGTGGCGATGGTGATTGACAGATGATCTGACAGAGGAAGACATCAGGTGAGAAAAAGTTAACTTCTCTTTCCTGCCTTACTGTATCTCCAACCCAATTTCCGCCCTTCCTCCTCCTGCTTAAGGGAAGTAAAGATTTTATTTAAAAGTTTGTAACTTCTCTCTGAACTGTTCTCTTTGGTTTAGTGACCCTTTGCACACTGTTGATGTGGTCTGCTTTCACTTTCTAAACCCTTTTGTTTTAAGTCTAAACGCTGAAACGTACCTATTGTGTTGAATCTTGTGATAATCCACAAGTTCCTTTTATTTTGTGAGCAGTGATAATGTATTTAATTAAATAGGTGAGAAATTATTTAATTTAAGGGACACTCCACCAGTTGTACACATGAAGTCCAGTACAGCTCAGCCTGTGAAGACACTTGTGTAATTCAAAAGTTAAAAAAAAAAACCAGATGATGTCATCGTGATGTCATCAGGGTTATCGCAGCTTGGGAAGTAACATTACTAACAAAAAGCCACTGCGACAAACTGGAAGTGTGGAGTTTGAAAGGGGTGTTCTCTCAGGAAAGATCAAGTTGCATCATGGGAAATGTAGGATCTGGTGTTTCTGAGGCATGACTCATACGAGGCACTAAAAGACAGGATATCTGGGCCTCTACTGCTTCAATTTTGACAATGTTTTTTTTATGGATGTGAAATACTAAATCTCTTGAGTATCCCTTTAAACAGGTTCATATTTGATTTATGTTTCTTATATTTTAATCTAAACAAACCTTTTGTTGTTATCTAATCTTTAAAGCATCAAGCAAATTGACATTTACATATTGAAAAAGTTGTTTCTGTAACTCTGCTTGCTTTCACAGACGTCGTCTCCGTGCTGGTTATTATGGGGTGTGCCTGTTGCAAGCATAAGCAGTCCGCCAAAGCAGCAGCAGCAGCAATAGACGTTACAGATCTGTCTCCTAGCAACGCAGATGGAGGGTTGTCCGCCGCCTTGACTCAGGGCCGTTACTGTCCCGACCCCACTCAGACCATCCCGGACTTCAACAAGGGCTTCTCATCCAGCACCATCTTCTCCAACACCAACACACACCAGCGGCCTGGAGGCATAACAAGTAGGACTGTGTGTGTGTGTGTGTGTGTGTGTGTAAGCACCAAGTAAAATAGTCTTAGAATATAAGATTCTATAAGGTGAAAATCAATATATCTAATAATATCTAATATAATAATAGAGTAAAATTTACCCAGCACTTCTTCAGTGATGTTTGTTTCTGTCCTACAATTATAATAATAATCATTATTGTAAGAGTGATATGACGCTGTGATCATGTTTCTCCACCAAAAAATTATTCAAAACGTTAAATGAATATGGTAAACATGTTTTTTTTTGTTTAGGATAGGTTCACATTTTCACAAGTCTGTCTTAAAACAATGCTTACATGCCCACATCGAAAGAGTTGTTATTATTATTATTATTCTGTCCATACTGGCCCTGAAGTTATCTCTCAATTTCAATGTAAGAGATGTGGGACAAAATCAAACGTACTTGTTTTCTGCCAAAATGCATTTTAAATTCAGTAAATTCAAGATGAGGCTACGGGAAGTCTCATTTAGATCAAGTGGGTAACTGTCAAAGTTAGAGATCGGAATAAAAAGAGGATTATACAAGTTACAAAGACTGTAACTTTGGAAGATAGACATTTGATTTGTAGGTCAGAATCCTGAAGCCTCATATTAGCTTCTGCCTAACTATTAAATACATTTTTGCATAGAAAGAGGACTATGATGTTGTGCACTATCTCTTACATCGGTATCGTGCTTTGACGAGATCTCATCACAGCCAGTATGTATTTTAATGTATCGACCTCATCATTTAAAACAGTAAAACCCTAAAAACTTGTTTTAGATTGGTGGTGAAAAACAAGTATGTATAACTGGAAACTATTAACTCCTCTGTCTCTCTTGTGTGTGTGTGTGTGTGTGTGTGTGTGTGTGTGTGTGTGTGTGTGTGTGAACACGTATGCAGGTGGTGGAGTCACTCTCTTTATAGCTTTGTATGACTATGACGCTCGCACCGAAGATGACCTTACTTTTCAGAAAGGAGAGAAATTCCAGATCATCAACAACACGTGAGCACAAACACAAATTAGCACAAATTGCTAATTTTAGGGAAAACACACCTGGATTGTAATACATTTTGGCATACATTATTGTCATACAAAGGTATGACAATATGCATCAGGAGATTACAAATTCCTGCTAACTATATGTGTTGAATGTCTTGAAGCCCAGAAGGTAATTAATTTTGTTTGCATAGATTACCTGCCACATGCTGCAATTAAATGCCAGCCGTTAACACTGGGAACTGTCAGAAGTGTCAGCTGCTGTATGTTCTTGAACAATGTTCTTGACTCACTCAGGAAATCTAAAATCAGATTGTTTAAATTTGGAGTTGTTCTGAAGTCGTTGTTCACACATTTGCTCTTCATCTTCTTTCTCATCTAAACACCGTTCACTCTTCTGTTTATTTGAATGTAGATTAAGTGCACTTTGCACTTTAACCTATAAGAATTGTATTTGTAAAGTACAGTTTTTGCCAGCGTCATTGTTCCTTTTAATTTCGACATTTTAAAAAGTATCATGACCCTCCATTGTGTAACAAACTGTGAGCTGATTGTATCTTTACAGCTTATCCCTGATTCTGTCAGCAAACTAACTTCTAGTTTGTGTTTTTCTTTGCAGAGAGGGCGACTGGTGGGAGGCTCGCTCTTTGGACACAGGCCACTCAGGTTACATCCCCTCCAACTACGTAGCTCCTGTCGACTCTATACAGGCCGAAGAGTGAGCACACACACACACACACTCACACCCACACACTCACACACACTCTCTCACACACACACACACACATCTGCTGCCATATAAGTACAGTTTATCTTGAAAGATTTTCTTAATGATTGACATGTAGTCTGAGGGCAGAGGTCACAGGTTTGCTTGCTGTCACTGCGGTGACCTTTGTGTTGTTGTCATGGTGACAGGTGGTATTTTGGGAAGATGGGCAGGAAGGATGCGGAGAGACAGCTGCTGGGCAATGGCAACCAGAGGGGAACTTTCCTCATACGAGAGAGCGAGACCACCAAAGGTAAAGAGGCCACACACACGCACACACACACACGCACGCGCACACACGTACACACGGACACACACACACACCCACACACCCACACACTCTCTTTCAATTTAGGCTTACTGCTCTAAATATATGAAAGCTTTCAATTTCTTTCTCTTTCTATCTCTGACCTCACCCCCACTATGTGCTTCTTCGTCCACCCCTCCCCTCCTTCCTTCACCCTCGTTGTATCCCTCCCTCTTCCTCTCTCCTTTCTCCTTTCAGGTGCTTACTCTCTGTCGATCCGTGACTGGGACGATAACAAGGGAGACCACGTCAAACATTATAAGATCCGCAAACTGGACAATGGTGGCTACTACATCACCACGAGATCACAGTTCGACACAGTGCAGCAGCTGGTAGAGCACTACACAGGTAACACACATAAGCACACACACACACATGGACCCGAATTCATCCTCTTTATTTTGCTTCTCCTTCAAAGTGGAAAAATAAACGTCTGTGTTGCCATTTTCTGATGGACCTTCATGCTTCAAGCTCCTGCTTCTATGAATTTTACCTACAATTTGTTCTGACTCTGCCCGATCATTCTCTGCCCAGCTGCTGGAGAGACTTTAGTTATGTTACTCTACTTGATGCATACTGTAATTACACTATTACCACTAGTGGGAAGTAAGTATTTTTACATACTTTTGAAAGGATTTGAATACTTCTTCCACTAACTTTATAAGTTTGATTCAGAGTTGACATCAACTGTAAGTGTCCACACCCTCCACTTCCTCTGCTCTCTGTCAGTGTAAATCTGACCCCTAGTGGCAAGAAGTTGATATAGCAATAATTCTGCAATCGTGACTTTACCTAACACGATCATCAAAAGCAACCTGAGAGATTTGGCCACATAAATCCTGCATAATGTATTTGTTTTTCTTATGAACTGTGTCGTCCCCGTATTTTTTCTCTACATGATGCTGCTCTGAATGTGTGTTTGTGTCTGTTTTGCTGAGTTTTCCTTTTGCCTTTGTACTTTAGTATTTGGTGAACTTGTCAGTTGCATAAGTGCATAAGCAACCTGTCTTGTTCTTTTTTTTTTTTGCTGCTTTTTTCTCTCTGTTTTCTTTCCCTCTGCTCTTCTTTCCTTCGCCTGCTCGTTTGTCTCTCCTCTCTCTCTCTCAGAGAGAGCGGCGGGACTGTGCTGCCGTTTGATTGGCAACTGCAAGCGGGGCATGCCTAAGCTGGCCGACTTATCAGTGAAGACCAAGGATATGTGGGAGATTCCCCGCGAATCCCTCCAGCTGATTAAAAAACTGGGCAATGGCCAGTTTGGAGAAGTCTGGATGGGTAGGAATGGTGGCACTGTGTTGCAGTGGGGGACGGTGACAGCTGGAGCACACCTGGATAAAATAAAGTATTAAAAGATGAGCAGGTACATATAATACATTTAAGTCTTGGTTGTGTCCAGTTGACAAGAACTTCAGTAACACTTCTGGTGTGAAGACACCTGCACTTTCGCAAACACACACTGTAAAGCCCTGTGTATCTGTCTGTGTTGTTCAGAGTCTTGTCTACCTGCAACACATATACCTTTGGATTGGACCACACAAACTCAGAAAATACACACACAGTTGAAGCATGTAGTCTGGTCTAGTTCTTTAAATGTTGTGTGTTGAGTTAAAACTGCAACAGTGAAAAAAAACTTCCCTGTGTGTGATAACAATTGAAGAGCCAGCAGTTAATGAATAGAAACGTGGCTTTGTTTTACATCCAGGTGTGCAGAGTTGTTCCCCTCTTCCCCTGTTGTTGCATGTGCATGTTTCATCATCTCACCTCACCTATATGTCACCCCCCCCCCCCCCCCCACCCATCTCTTTTTCCATTTTTCCACCCATCACATCACCCTTTTTCTCCCATTCTACAATACACTTCCACTCTTTCCTTTCTCTACATCTCCACCCTCTTTGACTCCCACCTCCTCCCCATAACAGGCACTAATGATGGGCTGTGTTATTACCTGACCATGTCCTGTCCCAACTCCACCCCACTCACTATGGGCCTTGGGCGGGATGCCTGGGAGGTGCTAAGGGAAACTCTGTCCATGCAAAGGAAGCTGGGACAGGGCTGCTTCGGGGACGTTTGGATGGGTGAGACTGACACCACCAACCTCTGACGCCCTCTGCAGGCTCAGAGGGAGAACTGTCTGTCCAGCATTGTCGTCCGTAGTGTCTGTTACTGTCCTGTATTGTTGGTAACGTTGAATGTCATTTATTTCTGTGTATGCCAGTGAAGTTTGACGTTTTCCCCAGTATCGCTTGGTATTCCCATGTGATCTATTTCCAATTACACGTCTGACCAATTTGTTTAGAAAATGTCGTACAGTTTCTCTGACTAAACGCGAGTGTGTCCGGTTTTCTGAGCCGTGCAAATCTTCTCCCTGAAGGTGTTGATGTAAGACCAGTAAAATCTCCCTCCCTCCTAACATCACTCTGTCTCATGTCATGCATGCTCTCCAAAACAGCAACCATTTGCATGCGACAGAAGTATAACCACATGTGTGTTTGTTACAGCCTGCATAGTGTGTTCCATGTTTTTTTTACACTTTTTTACATCTGTATGTATGTAAATGTAGTCATCTCCATCAGTATGTCAGATAATGTGTGTGTCTGTGTGCGCCGTCTGTCTTTGTGTGTTTCCATGTGCTGTGTGCGCATTAACATCTCCTTGTCTCTATGCCAGGCATGTGGAACGGTACCACCAAGGTAGCGGTGAAGACTCTGAAGCCAGGGACCATGTCCCCCGAGGCCTTCCTGGAGGAGGCTCAGATCATGAAGAGACTCCGCCATGACAAGCTGGTGCAGCTCTACGCCGTCGTGTCTGAGGAGCCCATCTACATTATTACAGAGTTCATGAGCCAAGGTATCAGGCTGAGTAAACTGTCATGCCTGTGATGCAGTGTAGATACACAATGAATCCCTGCCGTTGGTTGGAAACCTCACTGACACTGAAAAGTGAGCTCCTCCGAGTGTTAGTAGTGCAGTCGTTCATGAGGGAATAGAGAACATGGAAACGCCCTATCGTGCATTGAAATCCTTAAAAAAACGTTGGGATATGTCCCTGTCCTAACTTTCAACCATTTTGAGATATACTGTTGAGTACCTCACAGACAAACAAATTAACTACATGAACAAAAAAAACATTGAACAAATTTGGTAGAAATTTGTAATTTGTTTAAAGCCGCCATGCCTCCCTGCCGGGCAAAACACTAAACTACAAACTCCAGAGATTCTCTTTCCTCTGGTGGCCGTGGGGCAGGTGAAACATTACTTTAGAATTCACTAAAAACTAAAAAGAAAGAGACATAAAGTTTGCATTAAGATATTTGCATGCACAATAAACTGTAACTGTGTAACCATGACTTCACAAGCAACTCTCTGGTTTTGATTGAATTTATATTTTGTACCCGCCATGATACACAGCAGATATGAGTTAAACTACAGGAGGCAAAAAGGACTGGCCAGTCATGACGCAACAATCTTGGTTTTTCAGGAAGTTTGTTGGACTTCTTAAAAGATGGGGAGGGGCAGGATCTTAAGCTGCCTCAACTGGTGGACATGGCTGCACAGGTGAGTTAAGCTCACACACACACACAATAACAGACGTAAAGGAAACTCGTACTTTTACCATCTTGTCTGAGCTCTCTTCTTTTTGTCTCTTTGTGTTTTTAGATTGCATCTGGAATGGCATACATCGAGAGGATGAACTACATCCATCGTGACCTGCGAGCAGCTAACATTCTTGTTGGAGACAACCTGGTGTGCAAGATTGCTGACTTCGGCCTGGCCCGGCTCATCGAGGACAACGAGTACACAGCCAGACAAGGTAACAGCATGAGGTGTTACGTGACGGATTAGGAAGAGCAACGATTGCACAATGTGATGATTAACGGTGTCTGCCTCTGCCTCCGTGTCTATATTTTTATCCATAACCTATCCTAATTATATGATTATGCGTCTTTCGCTGTGTTGCCATGGTTTTCAGGGGCGAAGTTCCCCATCAAGTGGACGGCTCCTGAAGCTGCATTGTACGGACGCTTTACCATCAAGTCAGATGTCTGGAGCTTTGGCATCCTACTAACTGAACTCATCACGAAGGGACGTGTGCCATACCCAGGTACTGGATGATACCTGGATGCTGGTTCAGCATTTCCTCATCTCACAAAGTATCGTCCTCGGCAGTGAGAATTCTGCAGGATTAAAAATGTTTCTGCTTTTCACCGTCAAAACCGAGACAAGATCACTTTTCTTCTTTTTTTTTGCAGCAGCAACAGCAACAGCAACAGCAACAGCTTGGTTAGGTTTGCAGAGTTTACTGAGATTTTCAACCAAACTACATAATAGCACTTGATGAGTTTAGGGCCTTAATGTCTTTCTCAAAAGTGCTTCAAAAGTAGATATGAGGGAAGGGGAGACCCTCTGGTATGCAAATTAGCATGCAGATCATGCAGTGTCCATTTTTGATTTTACTGTGTCCTTTTACCACAATAATTTCAAGATATCATTGACACACCGACACAAAGTATTGCTCATTTTACACCATTTTTTGATCAAGAAATTTTATGAAATCAATCATTTATTTTCTGTTAAACTTACTATAAGGGGATTTGAAGCTCAAGTTGCATCATTCCGTTACTCCAGACATTTCTTCATTTTGAAACTGTTGTACTATGATAATATAACTTCATTTATGAGTTCTCTTCTACAGTAGTGTCATGGCAAAGACAGCAGCACCACATACAAGAAAAGAATAGAGTTTACAAAACATATAAGACAGACTTACGATGAATGAGATAAAATATTAGAGGGCGATAAAGGGTCAGAAGGATAATGTAAGATTAATCAAATAACAGTAAAGCCACAAAAAACAACACGTTGCTGCATGTTTAATAGCAGTAAATAAATACATTACATTTAAATTATTCCTGTTTTATTTTTTCTAAATTATTTTATCGTTGCAGTATTTTATCTTTGCATTGTATCTTGAGTTCCTTTGTGTGATTATCACTACTGTCTTGTGATGATTTCTATGGATTTTCTTTTCTCTGCTTTAACTTTTCTCCATATCCAATATGTGTAGATTTTCTTGTCTGTTTTATGTGTTTTTTAAAAAATCCATCCCTCCTTCTCTGAACCCTCTCCCGCATCTACCTCCTCCCTCCCTCCCTCCCTCCCTCCCTCCCTCCCTCCCTCCCTCCATCCCTTTAGGCATGAATAACCGTGAGGTGTTGGAGCAGGTGGAGAGGGGCTACAGGATGCCCTGTGCCCCGGGCTGCCCCGCCTCGCTCCATGAACTGATGGTGCAGTGCTGGAGGCGAGAGGCCGATGAGAGGCACACCTTTGAGTACCTTCAGTCCTTCCTGGAGGATTACTTCACGGCCACAGAGCCGCAGTACCAGCCCGGAGAAAACCTGTGACCACACACGTGTAGGACAGAGGTGGAGCAATAAACGGACAAACATAAAGAGAAAGACAGACGTGCAGAAAGGCAGACGTGGGATGTTGCAGACACACCAATATGCCTTCATTGTATTTGTATTCTTACTGCACACACACACACACACACACACACACACACACTCTCTCTAACATATTTAGATACATATCATTGCCTTGTTTTATTGTTTAAAGACAGTTTCCTCCTTTTGGTTATTGATCACTGCAGTGCAGCCCATTCAGGACGGATCAATCAACCATGTTGAAGAGCGGAGTCGGATCTCTGCTGATCAGGCCTTCGCAGTAATGTTGCTTTACTCTGTAACCATGACAACAAGGAACCGAAAGAAGATGTAGATGGTTGTGTTGAGGTGGGGGGGGGGGGGGGAGTCGAGTTGGTACATGATTTGTTCAGCTGCCATAAATGTCCAGGTCCCTTTTCTGATTTCTGTCTCTGGGGAGAGCAGCTTCGAAGGACAACTGTTTGCCTGAGAGAAATGTGTCGATAGAAAAACGATGGAAGGTGCAACAGGTTTCAGACAACATGAAATAAACCTTGTGAACTTATGTGATGGATTATGTATGCAGACACTGTGAGATATAGTAAGATGCTTCCTCTTACAATATTCTAAAAAGGCTGTTGAACTGATCCATGTCCATCACCCGAAAGGGGGAACTAATTTCAAACTTGCAACATCTGCCTTAAAGTGGTCAAATTACGGGCTGTTTTAGCATTTAAAGTACCTTTAATACTGTGTTAGTAAAGTCTGAGGGGAGAGATGGTAAGGAATGCTCTTTGTTTGTCTGATAATTTGAATGACAATTTTGTATGAACTGTCTCTGTTGCTGTTTTAATTTAACTCCGCTATATCTGTACAACACAAAGACTTCTATATTAACATGTACACAGTTTTCATGCATTCAGGGTGAAATGTTACACATAAAGGGGAACGATCAATGCCGGTGGTCTTTGGAAGGAAAGTGTTTTAAATCCGTTTTGTTTTGACTATAGAGTGTAACCTTTATGTGATTGTATGAGATTCCCTGTTATGTTATTGTAATAAAAATCAAATATCTTTTCCGGGTTAAGACATGTCTCTTATTCTATTTATATTTGGACACTTATGCTATTTTTGTATGTTTCCTCATAATGTCAAAGAGCCAATTCAGTAGGCTATAGCTCTGTAAACAAACTTGAATGAATGAATTGACCTAAACAGAAATTGCTTTTTAGCTAAATATAAAATATCATAGGATATTATTAGTGTTATTGCGATCTGTGGCTCTGGAAACTATTAGCAGCCCTCCGAAATTCCACCCACTCCCATTCTCGTCTGTCTCTCGCTCTCTTCTGTCTGTCATGCTCGCTCTTCAGTAAACTACTTTTCCCACAATTCCACAGGTGTAAAGTGAGGCCAGCTACGGATGCCCGGATGGTTTTGACAGCCAGGCACGTTGGAGAGCCACAGCGGAGACTGGGGCGCACGCGAGACAGAGAGAGCTGGAATTGCAGAGGCAGAGACGCACGGGCGCACGGTCGATTTTCGCCTCCCGCATACTGGGGAGTCCCGTGCCTGTCACCAAAACCGGAGCACAGGGCTCGAGCGCGGTTATGTCAGCACCTAAATTGGGGACCAGATTGTGAACCAACGTCCCAGCTCACCATTTTAAATTTTTTTATCCTTCCTATTGTGTTTTTTGCTTTCCCATCTTTGCGGGTGCAGATATTGATGTGAGCCAGAGGAGCGGTTTTTCCATTGAGCCGCACGAGACGGTGGCGCGCGACGGCAGGAGCAGACAACGTTTACATTGATGCGGGAGGCTATGTCCCTCCGACGCGGGGAGCCCAAATGAAGGGGACATGCTGCTCGCTGACGGCTGCAGCCGTCAAGGCAACGGCTCCGTGACCCGGGAGAGGAGAGGAGCGAAACACCGTCACCGACAGCTGCGCGAGCCCACAGCCCCCGCCAGCCAACGTTGACACCGCAACAGCTCCAGCAGCCAGCGCGAGCCCCCCAGACTCTCTCTCTCTCCCTCGGTGAGTGCGCGTGCAGTGTCTTGTGTACACAACACCAAAAATTTGCTTACTGTCCGCTCAGCCAGTTGTGCTGCGCACCTCTGGTTACGTTTCCTTTTTGAGTTTTTTTTTGTACATTAACCTCATCGATGCCGCTAAAGGACCGAGCTCTTCCTTCGCACTGCTCGTGCTGCTGGGTCATCTGGGCTTTACTGTGAGCATGCAGCGTGTATGATGATGCTCACACACACACATACATACAACGCGCACACACGTAATGTGGTTAAATGTGCGCGCAATGAACCCTGTTAACCCCAACGTGTTTTTTTTTTGAGTATCTACAATCTTCTCACCCATTACCTTTATTATCACTGAATTTACATACAGCGTAGGCAGGGCAGCAGGATACAGTACCTCCCCAGGTAATGGCACACACACACACACACACACACACACACACAAACACACACAGACACTTGTTTTGTTTATTTGCTGTACCTCTGTGGGTTGACTTTTCTAATACTGAATTTACATGGCAGTGACACATACCAGAGCTTAGACTGTGAGTCCAGCTCCTGATGATGGACAGGTGTTTTCTTTACATAGAAACAGGAGACACCAAGGTTAACCGGTGAGCATCCGTCCAGTCCCGGGGTTTCCATCCCGGCGGCCCCCCTGAGTTGTCAGGGCAGTTATAGGCAGGACACAGCAGCAGCAGCAGCAGCAGCAGCAGCAGCAGCAGCAGCACATCCTGCAGTGGCAACAGGGCCAATGTGCTGGAGAGACAAGGCGTGCTCATGGTGGTGATTATCAGCTCTCGTCTGCGAGGGGGGGTGACAAAGGGAAGAAAAGAGTGCATGAAGGGAGGAGAGGGAGAGAGGGAGAGAGAAGTCAATGTCGATGTCTGGGCAGTGACAGTTCGTTATTTAAGGGCCCCTCAGAGACGTGCACAGGCTACCCTAGTGCAGGTGCCGTTAGTATGCAGAGTGATGCTCGGTCTGTCTGTCTGTCTGTCTCACACTCAGCCATGTCTCACGCTCTCATTCGCTGGTTTAAAGAGTGAGTTCTCTTATTGGCAGGTTCACTTGGACATAATGAATAATTTCAGCGCTCGGAATGCTGGAATGAAAAGGAAATATGGCCTTACCTTGGCATGCAGCCGCCGTCTGTCAGACTTTGTCTTGAGTGCATGGCCCTGTGTGTAAAGGGGGGACGGGGGACGAGAGAAACGGAGAATGTGAACATATAACAGCTTAGGCCCTATTGTGCTTCCTACCTGAGCGGGACTAGTTGTCATAGCAACGGCCTTGTAGCTCCGTTGATGTTCCTCCTGTCCTCATTGGCAGGGTCAGCGCACCTAACACTCCACAGCTCGTCTCAAAGCTGTGTGTGTGTGTGTGTGTGTGTGTGTGTGTGTGTGTGTGTGTGTGTGTGTAAGCGTGCATGTACTTCCATCTGTGTGTGTGTGTGTGTGTGTGTGTGGAAGTACCTTTTGTTTGCGCCTTGCTGCAGTTCGTAGGCGTGTGGGTTGATGGCAGTGACAAGCCTGTGCGTGTGTGTGTGTGTGTGTGTGTGTGTGTGTGTGTGTGTGTGTGTGTGTGTTGCAGTGTCACAAAGATACACCCTGCCGATATGACAGCCGACAGCTCAACCAATCACCTGTTTTCTCTTCTCTCTGCCTATCAGCATGTGAGGTTGCTGTATAGTCAGATGTCCTCTTGATATGGAGGTCGTGATGAAGATGAAGAAGACAGAGTGGACACAGTCGACTTTCACTGCATGTCCTGGTGTTTTGGGAAGTTTTCAGAGATGTTGAGGATGGTGCAACCTGTTGAATGAAGGGGGTATAGTGGTTTAGAGGCAGTTTAAAGAGACCGAGTCCGTCTTATGAGACCACACAAGCCTGCCACCAGACAGAGCTTCAGTAACGGGTTTCCTACCAGAGTCTGTTCATTCGCTCATTCTCCAAAAACAATCGGCTTCTCCTCACAACTACAAAGCATCTCATTTTTAGGAATTTGCTTTCTAGCTGTGCGCAAGATTTGTCAAATGCAACAAAGAGCTTTTGTTTTTTGGGGGGGGGGGGGTTACAGATGTTTTGTGAAAGTCAGTTGAAGATCATTCTGGCCCCCCCCACACACACACTTTGAACTCTTCACAAAAGATATATTTCTGCCATTTAAGAAAAGGGAATTTACACCAGTGTTGTGAATGAGTCAGTCCATTATTATTCAGCACCTGAAATGCCTCCCAAAAAATACACGAGGAATTGATTTTAGGTCACAGATTCACATAAACAATCTATTCATAGTGACAAAATCTGGTTTGCTGGAGCTTAGAGCTATTCTGATGGCTTAGAGCTATCAGAAGATGGCTTTAAGTGTCATATTTAAATGTAAATGTTTCCTCTGCTGCTGTTTCCATTGTCTTCTGTTGAAAAACATCTCTATATCCTATAAGACCTCATATTTTAATATTGAGTAATTGGACATTTCAGGAATATTTTACAACTTTTAATATTTTCCACTTTTAGAGACGAGCTATACTGGCTAAAAAGAGTAAGTCATTACTTTGTCCTTGGAGTGAAGGGTCCTGTCTTTTACGACTCCTATTAATCTAATCGTCACCTGAAGTGAAATAGCTTTCGCCACAGGCAGGTAAACGTGGTTCACCTCCCACACGCACACACACACACACACACACACACACACAGGCATAGACACACACATGCACCCCCTCACACACCAACCATTTAGAATTTGTGTAAGCAGTGTTTGTATGCTCCATTCTGTCACCTCCCACACGATACATTCATAAAACGGCTCCTCCGCGTCAAAGGCACTGACTCAATAGAAGAAATCTCCCCTTCTCTTTTCTCTCGCCTCCTTCCCTTTTTTTAAGCCCTCTGCCCCCCCCCCATGTATCTGTCCCCCAGTGAGTCCCTTCTTCTTTTTCCACTTCCACCTCCCTCTCTCCTGCACCTTTCCTATATGTCCCTCATCACCTACCTCCTCATTCTCCTCTCCTCCTTCTCCTTGTCCCCCCCCCCCCCCCCCCCCCCCACAGGGCTGGTTACAGCCGGTTTTAGTCTGACAGCGGAGAGGAAGCTTCGACCTCTCACCTCCAGAGGATGGAGAGAGGGAGACAAGAGGAGAGGGATGATGGAGGGCAGCGGGGTGGAGGGGGGTTGGAGGGGGGTGAAACTGCGAGAGGCGAGGGAGAGGTCAAAGAACAGGAGGGATTTGCGAAGAAAGAGGGAGAGGAGAGCTGGGGGAAGGGACTGAGAGTCGGGAGGGAGAGAGAGAGAGAGAGAGAGGACGGAGGGGTCAGGAAGGAGAAAGAGTGATAAATGAAGGGAGAGCGGCAAGATGGAAGGATGAGGAGGGAGAGATGGAGCGCATGAGAGGACGAGAAGGAGAGAAAGACAGAGTGTGAAGCTGCTGTGTACCTCCCTAACAAGCTGGACAGAATCAGCTCAATTATTAAAGAGGAGCGAGAGATGGGGAAAACATGCCGACACACACACACACAAAAGCATCTCTCGGTGTCTGGCACACAACACACACATCTATCTGCAGATCAACATACTTACACATGTTCTGTGTGTCTGATTTCTTATGCTTGTGCGTTAGTTATCTTTGTTTTTAGCGGCGTGTGAGTGTGCATACACATGTGTCGATGTGTCGGGGTATGTGTGTTAAAAACAGTGAGTCAGAGGATAAGCAGAGACTTGTTAGTGATTCTCCTCAACACCCCCCCCCCCCCCCCCATACACACACACACACACACACACACACACACACACACACACACACACACACACACACTCACTCAATTTGGCTTCAGCACCGTCTCAACGTTCCACCAGCGTGCCTTCAATGTCGTCCCATCAATATGAACAGATAATCAGAGCACTCAGAGGTCTGTCTATAAATCCCCGCCGTGAATATAGTTTTCACCCTCTTCCCTTCCTATCTTCTCTCCCTCCCTTCCTCTCCTTCTCCTTCCTCCTCCTCTTCCTCTCTTGCCCGTTCTACTCTATTTTTTTAGTTCCCTTTCTTCTTTCCCCGTTTCCCTCCTTCTCTAAGGAAGTGTATGCCCCCAAGGGACGAAAAGATTCGCTACCTTCCAGGAGAGAAAGAGATTGTGTGTGTCTCTCTCTGTGTGAATGTGTGTCCTCCGCATATGTGTGTGTGGTGTGTGTGCCAGGATGATAGTGTGTGTGTGTGTGTGTGTGAGTGAGAACACACACTTCCTGAGACAGAGAGGGAGAGAGAGGCAGGGATGAGCGAGTGAGAGAGTGAAAGCAGGAGGCTGTGGAGGGGGAGGAGAGAGAAAGAGATAAGAGAAAAAGACAGAGTAGTCGGGGAGAAGGGGGAAGATGGATGAATGTACTGCGCACTGAGTGTGTGTGTGTGTGTGTGTGTGTGTGTGTGTGTGTGTGTGTGTGTGTGTGTGTGTGTGAGAGCGAGAGAGAGAGATGGTCGGGAGATGCAGGTAGACACAGAGGGAAAGAAGGGTTTCTTATCCTCTCAGCAGAAGTCATAATTTCTTAGAGCGTGCACAGACGTGTATGTGTGTGTTTCTTTGTGCATGCCTGGTTGTGTTTGTGTGTGAGAGTGTTACCTCGTTCAGGCGCGAGTCCAAGAATCCGAGAGGTACAGTACAGTGGCGTGGCGTCGGTGTGTATTGTGAGCAGCGTGCGTGCGTCTACGTGTGCGTTTTGAGTGCTGTGTATGTTAAGGCTGTGGCTGATGGGCTGTCAGTACCTACAGTTGGAATGTTCACAAGGCGGCCATTGTTGTTCAAACAGCCAGCAGCCTTCTCCTTGGCAACGGGAGCTGCAGCAGCGTCTCCCACAGCAACTGTGGAACAGGAGTACGGAGGGAGGAGGAGGAGGAGTCAGGAAGTCAGGGCCGCAGCACAGAGGCCCCTCTCCAAAACACTGGCCTCAAGGTCTGAGTGTGTGTCGGGGTCCAAGCATCTGGTTTGTGTGT
>NC_136543.1:11770350-11959161 GCF_910591455.1 Pholis gunnellus
GAGAGGCTGATGGTAGTGGAGTTCCTGCACAGTGTCACTCAGTCTCTGTGGACCCCCCCCCCCCCCCCCCCCCCCCTTCCTTCTCCTCGTGGCCTCACATACACTTTCTCCATCTCTCTCTGTTTTATCCCCTCTTCTTCTTATCTGTCTAAACCTCTCTGTGGAGCTCCCCCCCCCTCCCTCCCCTCACCACCTCTCTCTCTTTCTCTCTCCCCTCCATGTACCCCTCCCTTTCACCCCCCCCCCCCCCCCCCCCCCATGCTTGTTTCGGTGCTGCTGCCTGTCTCTTAGCAACAACTGCACACCCGTTAGAGCTCGGTGAGTGCTTTTTACAAACACACCCAGGAAGACACACTCATACACGTGCACTCACAGAGACACACATAATCGTGCGAGCACACACACATATCCATTCTCTCTCTCTCACACACTGACACACCGACACACACACACACGCACACAGGGTCTAGTTCCTCATTGAGGGTTGCTACTGGCAGGCCTGTGAGTCTGCAAGCCTTTGTGGCAGTGAGATAGATGGGGAGAGAATAGATATGCTGTACAGCTACCATGTACAGAACGATTGTTCCTCTCAGACGACGCACAACAGGGCAACTGCCCAAACTGCGAAATGACAAGTTCTCCTCTCTGATTTCCCACTGGCATGTGCGCACGTACACTCTCTGGCGCATAACAGCACCAAACAACTTTAACGCGCAGATAAGAAATATACACGATCAAACATTTTCAAACAACCGTCATATAGGAGAGCTGCTCTTTGTGAAACAGATTCAACAGATCATCATGTGGGAGCAGCGCACACCATCGGCTGTTCTCACAGAGACAATGCTACGCCACTGAGCCATTCACAGTAAGATGCACCAAAAAACGCATTTGCTACGTATGAGGATGAATATATTGGAATGGCAGCTGATGGATGCCAGGAGTGTTTGCTTAAACAATGAATCATAGTGGGAGCGTTTGATTGGCTAGTATCTAAGCTCTGTCAGAATACCCCCCCTGCCGAGCACAGTGGAGAGATATTTGCATGTGTGTCTTTGTTTTGTGTGTGATCGTGCATGACTACATGCGTGTCTGCGTGTGTGTGTGTGTGTGTGTGTGTATGTGTGTGTCTGCGGCATGTATGTCTTTATGTGCAAATCGATGTGCGAGTGTGTGTGGGAGGATGAAGCTGTGGGGGCACATTTGCATGCGCCTTTGTGTGTCTGTGAGTGACAGGGCGTGCATGTATGTGTGAGCACATGTGCAGCAATGTTTAATTAAAGCATGTGTTCTTCTCTCTCTCTGCGTACACCGGTCAGATGGAGCCTTAATTAAGGAACGCTGTTAATTAGACGAGAGAGAAAGTGAGAGAGAGAATGGGAGAGAAGAGAGGCAGGGAGACGGCACTGGGCACGAGAGGGAGTGGGTGAGGGGGGGGGGGGGTAAAGAAAGTATGTGTTGTGTGCGTGTGTGTGTGTGTTCATCACCATGTGTGTTTGTCCTAGTTGTGTCATTCCTCAGAGCAGCAGAATGTTGAGGTTGGTCTGCTCCATGTGTGCTGCCCTAAACTCTGCTAGAGCAAAACTCTCATACTCCCCCTTCTTCTCTTCCTCTACTGTTTCTTCCGCTCGCCAACTTTTTCTACTGTCTGCCTCTGCGCAGCTTACTATCCTTTCCTTTTCTCAATCGCGTCTTTCCCCTCCCTGCTCTTCTTCTGTCTCTCGCCCTCTTTCATACTCTCTCACCCATTCTTGCACTTATTCGTGTCTTTTACCCCCTCCCCTCCTTGTCCCACTCTTTCTTTCCCTCTCGCTCTCTGTCCCTCTCCCTCCCTCCTAATCAGGACCATATGTTGGCGAGGGAGGCAGAGGGATCTGAGGATGGACAAGATTGTTTTGTATGTGCAGAGTGTGGTACAGTGTCGGAGGCAGCCGTGCGTGTATATGCGTCCAAGTGTGGCACGCATATACTTGTGTTTGTTTTTGAATGTGTGCATGCATGCAGTCATGTGTGAGTCTGATAGCAGATTCAGTACGACTTGTGTGTGTTCTGGCAGTCTGTACATCCATTTCCCCTCTGCTCCGGGTTTCCATAATCCCTCTATCCTGTCTTTCTGTCACCTTCAACTCTCCATCCTCTCAATGCCTCTATTCATCACCTCTCTGCTTCCCCCTGCTGGCCGCGATTATTCACACGTTCTTGTTGCACCCTCCAAGTCGTGTGCTTTGTAACGTTCCCATTTCCATAGTTTTGGCGAAATGTGGCGTGCTGTGTGAGTCCTGTGTGCTTTTCACCACTACTCAACTGCTCATTGTAATTTGTGGATTTTTACAACATGTGCATCTACTCACACAAATATGGTGGGATTGACAATAAAGCGGCACAACTCCCACACACGACACATGATTCTGTGAGCATGGTCTTCATCATGTAGTGATGGTCCTCAGTGTTTGTTATGGAGCACATTGAAACTCCAACAGAATAGCTGAGGTGGCACTGGTTTACATGTGCACTTTGAATCTGCTGGAACCGAGGAAATGAATTACTAACCACACTTGGAGTTTAAAACATGTGTATTGCAAGTCATCCTCCAAAATAAAAGCGTCTGATGTGAGATGGTGCAGCTCTCACCAAAATACTGATTATAGTCTGGTCTGATGATGCATGCTGTGACATCATGTACTAATCTCTTATTCTCTTTTTCTTTCTGCTCCACCCTCCTCCTCACTCCTCACTCCCCCCCCCCCCACTCACCACTTCTCCCGCTTTTTTTCAACTCACTATCCCTTCCTCTGTCTGTCTGTCTGTCTGTATCTCTCACTCTAGCAACCATGGGCAGAAGACAGGAGCAGAGGGGTGAGAGAGAAGTATTTGAGCACTCCACTGCAGTATTGATGACCCAATGATCCCCTGCAGAACAGAGCCAGCCAGGCAGACAGAGTGAGGCTCAACTCAGAATCAAAATCAGAATCCGCGCCACAACCATTCGGTAAAAGCAACCAATTGAGCCGGGTATGAATGGTAAATGTAATCTAATGTTGTAATGCTGCTGTGTGGGTGGCACAGTTAATAGAATAGAGTGCGTTACGAATTAGCTGTATGGCCCATTGCCAAAAAATCTATCACACAGCCACAATTTAATCTGTGCTGCAAATGTTTGATTTTTATTTGTATAGTGTTTGATGACGAATATATTTAGCAGCAAGGAGTTTAGATGAAATGTCTTAAATGCAACAAGGAATTGTTAACACATTTCTCTACTTCCTATCCAGTTGATGATTTTTTAAAATATATTATAATACTGTTTTTAATTCTGTCCTCAGGTCATTGAATCATCTTTCCTGTTGGTCGAGGAAGAGACTTACAAAGAAGAAACACACATTTTCATACATCAGAAAACATCCGTCTTTCCTCACTCAGCACCAGCAAGACGGTCCACTGAATGAGTGGCTTGTCAGATCGCCTACATTCACGCCAAACTGGGGCTCCAGTAGGCTGTGGTGGGACTCAAGCAGAGGAAAAAGCGTGTGTGGGGGAGCTGGAGGGGCTGGCAGGGCCTGAGCTCTGGACCAGGGAACTCGGGCTCCAGGAGGGGTCCCAGGATCCCTCTAAAAATGGACTGGCACCAGTGACCTCCGACCTCTTTCCCTCCTCTCCTTCAGCCGTGGCGAACGGCCTCCATCAACAAAGAAGGCTGGGGCACAGCACCTGTCCGCGCGAGACACATACATTTGCAGAGACAGTTAGGGACATGCAAACGCACATTGACCCGGATGTGCACGCACAGGCTGTTTCGAAAGCACACATGGATAATTGTGGACACATGGAAATCAACCCACCTAAGGGTTCTGTAGGACCTGAACACTCCAGGACTATCACACCAGAGGCCATACACACAACCTCACCTCAACCCCTGCCTGTGGAACTTGGCAATCATCCTGCCTCCACCAATCAGCGGGCTGCCCCAGTCCTCACTGCAGAGACAGACAACCCTTCAACCTTTTGTCCAGTCCCTGTCGGTCCAAACCCAAACACGGGCTCTTCTCCTCTTCCTGTGGAGGCAGAGAAGAAGTATGCACTCCGCAGCTCTGGACGTCCCCGCTTTCCCTGTCACCTGCGCAAATCCTCCCGCCTCCGCCGAAACTTAGAGGATGGGGAGAAGAGAGCAGGACGGGAGAGGGGAGTAGAGGAGGAAGATGAAGTATTGGAGGAGAAGATCTGGAGGGTTAAAGAGGAGGAGGTTGCCGTTGGAGAGAAAGAAGCGCATTCCTCTGTGGAGGCTAATCTCCCCATGGCTCCCTGCCCGACAGAGATTGCTCTTGCTCTAACTGTACCCAAACCTGCACCTAAAGCTATACCTAAACCTGGGCCCAGACTTGGGCATAAACCTGGACCTAAATCCAGGTCTAGGCCTGCACCAAAATCTGTCCATAAAGCAGCTCCTAAAAGTGTGAAACAGCGTCAGGCAGCACGGTCCATGGCTCATGGTGCTACCCCTCATCTCCCATTTGCAAACACATCCACCATCGCTGCACCTCTAACTGTGAAGCAGGAGCCTGTTGCAGAGGGGGTATCTCCTCCCAAAAACCGGAGACGTGGACGTTTTGTTGGTGTAAGTTAATTTATAGTTACATATTGTAGTTACTCTCTTGACATAACACACAGTTTTATTCCACGTATGGCATAGATGTTTATACAATTTACAATTGCGTATGTCTCATGCCGGTTTCTGCTTTACAGGTGAGGAAGATTGTTGTCAAGGTGGCTCGGATTCCTGTCAACCTCAGCCGCAGACAGAAAAGCTACAAGATTTCCAATTTGGAGACAGTTACAGGGTCAGAAAAAGGCAATGATTGCAGACTGGAGGGCTCAGAGGTAGTTCGAGAGCCGACCGCACTTCTTCGAATGAAGAACAATGGAAAGAGTGTCATGGTGATGTTCCCTCCTGGAGAACTACCGGTTATTCTCAAACGCAGGCGGGGGCGACCACCTAAACAGGCTGTGCCAGGAATACCGGGAGAGCTTCCGAATGCCGGGAATGCTGGCGCTAATGGAGACCAGCCCAAGAAGCCCCAGAGGCGGCGGCGGGCTAAACTCCCTTCCCCCTATCCATCGTATGTTAATGATACTAATGATGTGAAAACAGAGTATGGGGATGTTCTGTCCAAATTGGCCTTTTTAAACCGCCAGCCCCCTGCCACTGGCCGCTGCTCTCCCCCACGCTGCTGGACACCCAGTGAGCCTGAAAGCTTTCATACCCCCTTGGAAAATCCTGGAATATCCACCCTGCTCCACCGGCTCACTGGGTATAGACGCCCCCGAGGTGGCAGAGGAGGGGGCACCGGAAGAGGTGGAGCAGGAGCTGGGGGGATTGGGGGCAGCGAGCGCAATAAGAGCACATTCAGTGACTTCTTTGAAGGCATTGGCAAGAAGCAGAAGCCAGGCCCCTTGTCTGAGCATGGATTACCTAAGAAAAGGGGAAAGGGTGCAGGTGGTAGGGGAGGGGGAATCGTAGGGACTGAGTCTGGGGGAGAGAAAGTAGTCAAGAAGAAACGTGTGAGAAAAAATGGTGCATGTAAAGGAGCGGCGATGTCCATGGGACAGGACTGGCCCAATGGGGCAGGTGGCTGGGGGGAGGGGGGTATAGATAAGGAGAAAGGTTTGGGTGGGTATCAGCTCTGTGGATCTCCGAGGGGAGGCTTTTCCTCCTGTGAAGTTGGAAGGGTGGGTTCTTACAGCAGTCCACGAGGAAGCAGAGGGGTTGGGCCAGCTGGGGAGGACTCACAAAGCCTGTTTGCTGGATATTTCCGGTCACTCCTCGACTCAGATGATTCATCCGACCTGTTGGACATCTCCTCCTCGCAGTCAGACCACCGAAAAGCTTCATCCACCCCGGGTTATGAGCCATCCAGTCCAGCTGCGGGTCACAGCTGGTCCCCTGCGTTCCCCAAGTGGAGCTCCAAGGGCGCAAGTTCTGGGGTGGAGGGTTCATCCCAGACACATTGCTCCTCAGCCAGGCCTCCATACAGCTATAGCAGCCTGGCCCAAACATCCCCCACCACTTCTACCTATCCCAAATCCACTCCTCCATCTCTCTCACACTCTCCTAGCTCCCCCCATCCCACCTCTTTTGGCCACTACTCATCTGGCTACTCCTCCTCTTCTGCAGTGCCACAGAGATCCTCAGATTGCAGCTTTGCATATGGATCTGGACACAGCAGTGGCAAGGCCACCACTGTTGGTCAAATGGGTTATTCTAGCTACCAGACAGCAGCCAGGCGAGGCTATAGTGGATATCCTGCAGTAGGTCATTCCTCCATGTTGCGGGGGGAGTCAACAGGACCCACATCACCAGGAGGAGGATACATGTCTGTGGCCAAAAGTAGCCCCTTCAGCTCCTCTTCAGAAGGTTACAAACAGTACAACACCAATCAGTGGAGCTACAGGTAAATCACTTGTGCGTCCTGTTATTACAAAAAAAGAATGAATTCAAGAAATGTTCACGCATATTCTGAGTTGGTATGTTTTTTAATGAATAAGGGATTAAATGTTAAGTTACAAACTAAAGTCCAACCACAGCAGGATCAAAGAGATGTGAATTAAATAATACAAATGTTTCACTCCAGCATATCATTTTCAATTTTAACCATGTCCACTATGTCCTAATTAACAGTCGATACCTGACACTAGTGGACTCAGGGCTAAAACGTGCACTGTGTTTATCCAGCTAGTAATCTACAGTCAGAACATGCATTAACAGTTTCCTCCTCCGGTTCCTCTTACTGATTGGTGGAACTGCAACAAAGAGCAGTGGAAATTCATATATCTGCAGACATAAGTACACACATTTTCCTCAAGTGCATTTCATAATTTGTGTTGCTATATTTATATTTCTTTTTTCAGACAAGGTTATGGTGGCTGGTCAACAGACAGCTTCGGGCCTCAGTACCACGGCTACAGCGAGTATGGGTCCAGTGAGTCCAAAGACATCTTGGATATCTCAAACTACACTCCCCAGAAGGCCAAGCGTCAACCTTTTCCTGAAAGTCTATCAGAATCCTCTTCTGACTCCTCACATCTCGGCTCTGCAGCCACTGGTAGTGGACCTAGCTCCACATGTGGTACGTACAAACTGAATGAGGCTGCTTCTGTTAGTGGAGAGGGGGGTCAATCAAGTCTGTCCAGCCTGGAGAAGCTGATGATGGATTGGCATGAGAGTGCTTCTGGGCCCTCGTATAACTGGAGCCAGAACGTCCTCTTCCAGGGCGGGGGAACCAGCAAACCCGGTCGGGGACGAAGGAAACGGACTGACCCACAAGTCGAAAAAGAAGGAGGTTCTGCTTTACACTCTGATTCCCCATCCAGTCCCTCCCCAACGCCTACTCCTGGACCTAAGCGGGGAGGGGTTGGAGGACGGGGCAGAGGGTCTAGAGGAGGCAGAGGGGGTTTGTCTCCATGTCAGAGAGAGCGGCCTTCAGGGGCCAAAGGCAGGGGCAAGGCTGCCTCTTCATCTGGAGCAGTGACTGCTGGAGGTCCAGAGGGGTCTGGGCTCTTCCAGGAGGGGCTGGACTATTACAGTGGAGACAGTAGTAGCCTCTCTCCCCTGGCCACACCCAATCCTGCACCACCTTCCAGCTACCTCCAGGACCCCTGTGAGTACCCCTCCCCTTATTCTGCCCACCCCTCCACACCTTCCTCTGAGGAGCGATATCCAGCTTTATACCCTGGAGAATCCTCCTCTTCCCTCTCACCAAGTGTCTCATCTCCCCCATACCCTCCCAAGCCCACCCCTCCTCCACCCCAGTCTTACCACCCCGTCCCCTCCAGGACATTCTCCCCCTCCTGCTCTCCCTCACCACGGATAGCACCTCTCTGCGCCACAGCGCTGAGTCCCTCGCATCGCCCCCCTCCAAAAGACCCACAGTTCTCACAGTATGACTCTCCCAGCTACTGCAGCTCCCCCTATTGGTACGGACAGACGTCGCACAGCGGCAGCCCCAGCCCGCACTCGCACAGCACACACTCAAATTCAGCCGTGCACACACACAGCAACCCGCACACAAGTCCTCATGGAAACACACACGGAAATCCGCTCGCTAGCCCAAATGCGAATACACACACACACATGATATCGGCCCTCCATGACACACACCATCACAACGCACAGCCCCACACCAACACCCATCCCACTTCACTGCTCCAGAGCAACCCCCTCTCCCACTCAAACCCCCACACCAACAATCAGCCCCACCACAATACACACACCAACCCCAACGCTCACCTAGCCACCCTCACACACTCCAACCCCAGTACCAGCCTCCACTCCCACTCAACACCTGTGCTTTACGAGGAGTGCAGCCCTCCCTCGACCTTGCCCCCCCACAAGCGGGATCTGACCCCCCACGCTATGAGCACAGGCCACCGCCAGGGCCCCTTGCCTCACTCCCCATACCCCAAACCTCCCCTGGACTCCTCGCCCCATCAGGAGGACAGTGGTGGCTACTCCTTGTCCCACCAATCCTACCAGGGCATTGGACACCGCTACCCCTCCCAAGCGGCTCAGGGAGGCGGGGTGCTGTGCCAGCTCCTGGACACGGCCAATGATGACAGCTTCAGCGTCACCAGCCTGTAACAGCAGGTGCGTTTATTTAACTTTCGCACACACAATGAGGCCATCCTAGAACCAACTAACTAACCACGACTAGAGCTCTTATAGAAATGTCCAGAGGAGTGTCTGTTTACTGAGGAAGACCATATTTTTGTTCTGAAAGCAGTTCATTGATTGTTCTTTAATTGGACATTCAAGATAAGCTTATCATTACCAGACATTTAATTGCATGATGAAGCATTGAAATATTTCAAAAAACAGGCTGATCTAATTGATATATATAAAGGTCCGGTTGAGTAACATTTATTTATAGCTTTTGCAAGACTCCTCGGTACCACGAGGTACTTTCTCGGTCCATGTTTGAAAATTGTTGTTCATTTAATGGAAGTTATAGGTGGATGTGTTTTATGGTGTTGTGTGTCTCAATACATATTCAAGTGAAAGTAAACTCTTAAGTTGTAGTACAATTATATGAACCAATAAAAGTAGAGTACAACAGCAACACCACCACAGTGCACACCACTAAGACTTAAAATAGTTTCAAGGTTCAATTCATTCATTGTATGCTTTTCATTTTACAACTGTCAGAAATATCATAGTCTCATATTACTCTCTCTCTCTCTCTCTCTCTCTCTCTTCACCTCTTTCTCTCTTCCTCTGTTTTTCTTTTAGGTGCACTCAATGAAAGCTTTTACAGATTTGCAAACCTTTTTTTTTTTTCCTTTGTTGTTAAGGAGACTTCTTTGTGTAGAGTTTGTGAAATGAAGGGTGAGAATTTAGCTGCCAGCTTTGGACAGTAAAGCTTTAATTCTCCAGCATTGACAATCAATATCAACCGCATTTTATACACCCAAGCATGCACACACACACACACACACACACAGACACACACACACACACACACAGAAACAGACACACACAGACACGCATGTGCAGATTAATACACTACCTATACATGGACAAATACAGTCATACATGTGAACACTCACTCACACTCTCTGCTGGAACGAGGGCACGGCCAAGAGGAGCTGACAGATGAATACCAGAAGCTGATGGACAGAGACAAACCTATTTCCTTGCCCCTTCAAGTCCTGCTGTGATACATAGAGGACTCCGTTTCCCAGAAGTCTGAATCTCGCCAAATCTTTCTGGTCCTGTTCTGTACATCTGCAATATGTACGATCACACAACTCTCTCTCTTTCTGTTTCTGTTTCTGTCATCTGTTCGCTCTTAACCTCCCGTCCTCTGCTGAACCAGCAACTATGTTCTGCACTCGACCTTCACTAACCCTGCATTTCTGTCTTGTGCCCCAAACGTGAACCGCATCTGAGCCCAAATCAACTTTTTAAATACCATGAGCCTAGCAAATGTCCCGCTCTGTGCACTCCTTGTGTTGTGTCCCATAAGAGAAAAGTGGACTGAACCAGTTTCTGCTCTTGAAATACCAGCATCTGTACATATGACTCCAGCTCCAAGCCAGAGGCCCCCGCTTCATTTTGAGGGTCCGTCATCAACACGCTCTCCTCAGCGTTCTGCCATGGTTTCTCTGCTCTGGGGGGAGAGCGGACTGCGGCATGGAGACCCAACATCCTGTGTTTTAATGTTTTAACTACAAGGGAATGAGACATTGAAATCACACAATGGCCCCAAAGAGACTCTCGTTTTCTGTGTGCGAATGTGAGACAGACGAGGGTGTGTTTGCGTGACTGCAGTAATGCATGTACTTGTGTGTATGTGTGCATTTATGTTTGTGTGAGCGCGTGTCTGTGTGTGTGTGTGTGCCTGTGGGGTCAAAAGGAGTGAAGCTCCCCAGACACCAAAGTCTTGGCGGGGTCCCATTCTTTCTTTCACTCTCTCCCTTCTTTTTTCTGTGGTCTTGTGTTGTTTGGTGGTTTTTGTGATGAAAAAAATTGTATATCTGTCTGTTACATATCATGTACGTATCTGAGGTGCAAAATATTTAAATACACATTCTGTTCTTGCCATTGGTAATCTTGTCTATAGCATACTGCTTCTTTAAGAGATTATGGGAGGTGTGAGGGTGTGCGTGTGTGAGTGTGTTTTATAGAGCCTCCATGAGTATTGGGCTTTGCCCAGGCTGTCTGGGACTGTGAGCGAGAGAGTTCAGTCAAGGACACAATTCGACAGGGAGTGAAAGGGAGGGGAGGAGAGGAATGGATGGTGGGGAGGGGAGGATGTGTTGGAGGGGAAATAAAAGAAACCAGACTGAGGAAATCAGAAAATAGTGTCGGAGAGGTCCTAAAGCCACTGAAACAAAATGTACAAATATGTGCTGTTTCAAAATACTTCCAAATAAGGACATGGCGTAACAGCGTAAAAAGGCTGGTGGTAGCAGAAAGCGGACAGGAAGGGATCCCGTGCTCATTTCATGTCCTCACGGGGAAACTTGCTATAATAGAGCAAATATTATACATCTGCAGCGTGTGTGTATGCATGTGCGTGCCAAACAGATAGAGGGAGTGAGAGAGAATGAAAGCAGATGGGGGGAGTTTACTGGCTGCATATTGTGTACAGTTTGTCAACAGGCTGACTAAATAGACTCAGACATGGCCGGAGGAAATGTGTTTGCTCTGACATTCCACTGTATGGTGGAAGGGAACACACACTGTCAACAACACTACAAGACAGACAGAGAGGAAGAAGGTGCCGAGCAACAGCTCTCTTTCAGACTTTTCTTTCGTGGGCTACTGTACATAATAGCAGCATTTCAAACTAAATTACAGCCGACTAGAATCCATACTCTCAGCGAGTTATAAGCTGCCACACACTGTAATGTTATTCCTCAATCAGCGGTAAAAGTATTCAGATCGTATGATGGCATAATTATAAGCAGAAACCACAATGTAAGAAGAGGCATACTCCATCACACGTAAAAGTCCTGCATTGAAAATAAAGTTTAATAAAATGTAGCTACTCAAAGTAGACCTAAAAATGTTACTATATATAGCAGAAAGCTCCTTTATAGCCTATAACCATGTATCTTATTTTGTAAACTAATACAGGTTTAGTAATGTATGCAAAGCGTGAGCTGTGCACATTTTTCCTTTATTTAATTCAAATATGAGTGATAATGATAGAACAAAGGCTAAATGCTTGTGTGTCGCTTAGCTACAACTTTCTCAATCAACTACCAGCTTAACTTGAATCTACATGAGGAGTTTTAATTTAGCATGTCGCTTTGCAAAAACCTAACGCCTTTCATTTCTTGTGAGAAGTTTTCTCAGTGTATGACCGAGGAGGTTTTTTTTTAAAACCAACATTTGGGTTAATGTTAAACTGTATGAGGTCGTTGTGAGCCAAATAAAGCGGCATTCACTGTGTCAATAAGGCCACCTTTGACCAAGGAATGTGCTTCGTCATCACAACGTTCCCCTGGGGCTAAGAAAGAGAAGAAGACGGCGGAGAAGGAGAAGGAGGAGGGGTGTTCTCAGCAGGGACTTTCCTCTCTTGCCCTACGGAGAAAAAAAAGTAGAATCACAGGGCACCGCGCTGGAGATGTTCACGGGTGTCCCCACGGAGGAGGAGGTATGCGGAGCTGTGCGCGGCGGTGCGGCCGCGGAAGTCTCCCCCTCTCGGGAATACTACTTCTTTTAATCCCCCCGTTTCTCCTAGCGCTCCAGCTCCTCGTCGTCGGACCACGGTTACCGCGAGCCACAAGGACGGGGGTGGAGCAAGAGGTGGCCTTTTCCGTTATCAGCATCGAACCGGACAGGAACTCACGCCAACGGGGATCCCCGTCCCGGCGTCCGGGTTTGGAGGAGGATGGGGAGGAGCAGGAGGAGGAGGAGGAGCAGGTAGAGGTGGAAGATGGGGAGAGGAGGGAGCTGGCACGAGCCTATGAGGATGAGAACGAGATGCACTCGCGCCAGGTATAACACGAGATATAACTTTTAATTGATGTCTATGTATTGCTATGAATAGACTTTTTGGGGGAAATTCCAATTTTCGTCTTCACCTACATATTATATATGCTATATTGCGTACCTTAAAACAAATTAAACTTAAGGTAAAATGCACTGAATCTGAACTGAGTTTAAGTAGGAGACAGATAATAACATTCAGGAAACTGGACATGCTCAGTTTAGGAATACAGATTAAACAAATAATTTAAAAAAAGAGTGCTGCTGTGGTTTTCTCATCCAGTTGATCCATTATGCTGTGTCAGTTTGTGCATAGCTCTATGGAACAGGTGAGGGCAGAGGGTGAACACAGCACAGACCTCAGATCAGAGAGAGGTGACAGCTGTTCTCTCTTTTTCCCTTCAGTTGGGTAGAGCTCCAACCTTCATCTGTGTGTGTGTGTGTGTGTGGGGGTGCAGCTGTCCTCTCTTTACCTCAAACTCTTTACCCTGCACTCCTCACCCCCTCTCTCGTTCATTCTCCTTTTCTCTCACTGTCTCTCTTTCTGCCCAAGGCTAAACTCTCTGACTCATTCTAGTGAATCATCAACCCCCCCTCAACTCCCCGCTGAGGTTGCCATGGTGACCACAGGGTTCAGTGTGAGTTGGGTGGGGGGCTTTGTGTGTGTGTGTGTGTGTGTGTTTGTATGTTACAGTGCCTCAGGCAAATATGTTACCAGCAGGACTGAGGTCAGGGGCTGTGACCTGCCTCCTCAGTGTTCATACCTGGAGCAGGGGGTTGCAGCAGACAGACACACTCGCACACATTACTGTCATTCCTATTCATATATTGCTATATAATATATTGATATGTATTGTGTGCATCTTCCCAGATGGGACCCAGAACACTGGAGGTGCAGCCGTGGGCGGCAGACGAGCCGTCCTTCACAGCAGAACTCGATCGTATCATCACGTATATTACCAGGCCACAGGTAGGCTCCACAGAACATCACCTAAAGCGCAGCCGTCAATGTGTGAAATGTGTGAATGCACTTTAAAGGCCACTAATATCATAAACTCTACCTAACACAATTTTGACAATTCTGATTTGTATTTACAGTATATGGTATATTTTAACTGTGTGAAACTATTGCATTTTGTTCAAATGGAAAAGAGCTCTGACAGGTTTGGAACCACTTGTCAAATATATCGGGCCCTCCCAGAATGTCTTAAGAATACACGCTGGCCAACTAGGGTTCTACCGATACTGCAGCCAAGAGTTAGATCCTGCCAAACCTTAAAAAGAATCAATAAAAACTTCAGTTTTTCAACTACTTCACTTCTTCAACTGCAGACTTCCAGTGTGGGGGTTAACATAGCAGTAATATGATCAGTCAGGCGCTGTCAGTATCTTGGCAGCAGAATTCTGCAAAATCTGAAGCCGGTGAGGACTTTCAGTTCCAGACTAACTCCAACACAAGAGTTAAGCCTTATGTAACACCAGGTGCTGGGGAACTGGGGAGGAAACCTATTAAACCAAGTATATTGTGTTTATTATTCAATACCTGCAAAAAGTTGCGATGGCTCTCAAAGTTACTCAAGTTAAGGATTATCATCAACTGAAACTCACATTTAAGAGTGATTGTTTTGTTCGTTAACACTTGGAGACACCCCTCACTGTCTGAAATGTTCCCACAAATTTTACCAGGCGAGCTTTCGCACAACTTCTTCTTTAACGTCCTCTCTTCTCAGGGTTGGTTGTATGCTAATTCTGCATGACTGACTGTTCTCAGACCTCTAGTCAGCCCCTCTCATGTGACCCTCTCCTCTCCTCTCCTGTCCATCTCCAGCTGAACTGCTCCAGGGTTTTGTCTCCAGGTCAGACTCAGGCTTCACTGCCCCCTGCTGATTCACCCCGCTGGCTGCTGTGTGCTGAGGACTGGCTCCTTCCAGCTGCAGATAGGCCGTGTGTTGCATACTCTTTTAGGTGCGCCCATACGTCTGTACATTATGTCCATGTGGCTGTGCATGTGCATGTGATGCATTCGTATCGCTGGCAGAATTGGAGTAAACAGTGCAATGCATATTTAATCATGCATGCAATAATCTTCAAACCACCGTTGTTCTCCCTCGCCTCTCTGTTATCCATCCCTTTTTTGTTGTTTTTCTTCTTGTCTCTCTAGCATGGACGGGTTGGATGCAGATTTTCTGAAGACTGTGTCGGGGCTGGGATGTGAAGTCCACAGTTTTGATCCCAGCACCTCCAGTGCATCTGGTGGTCACCTTGGCAACAGTTTGGCTAGCAACCATGGTGATGGAGGAGGCGTGGTCCGCCGGCACAAGATGTGGCTGGAGTGGAGAGCGCCGAGGAAGAGGAGGAAGAAGACCAGAGGCAGCCTGGGTAGTGTTTCTCAAACACTGGCAGACATCATGGCGTCTCTGGGACACCACACAGTAAGACACACACACACACACACACACACACACACACACACACACACACACACACACACACACACACAGAGACATTTGGAGAAACATACCTTAGAGTCTTTTCACTCCAACATACCCAGAAAGCTCTCTTACTTTTATGTTCCCATAGCAACAGGGCTCTGCGCCATCCCTGGCTGCCATGGCAACAATTTAAGTAAGTGAATCACACGCCGGCCCAGTTACATCCTGCAGCCACAAGAGGGACCCACACACTCACAGTTTGAGTAAGTGTGGGTCGATTCAATAAGAAGCGGTAGAAGATATACATTTATGACATTATTAAGTATTTTAATTTACTGATTAAGTCTTTACGCAACATTAAACAATCATTGAAAGTTGTTATTATTAGAAATGCAGACAGTAACAGGACATTTTTACAATTCTTGTCATTTCCAACAAACTTTTCTCTCGCAATGACAACAACAACAGATGCCTGATACATGTTTTTTTAATGATGGCCGTCTCAATTTGCTTCTATTTTAAAAGCAAAACGGTACAATTTTCTGATATGGAAATTTCAAAAGAAATTTGTAAAACAATGTATTATGTCTATTGTGAACATAGTTGTGCAGTGCTACAGGAGAATACTGAGTGTCCTGTCTCTTATATTCTCTTTAGGTTCATTTCCTGTATGCTGACCTGCTCAGTGCTGAGTGGCGAGTTTTCCAGAACTGGATTGAGTCGGGAACTCTGCAGAGTGTTCATCATCTGGTTGCCCAGGTTCACCTGCAATGGGCCGGGTTTGAGGTGGGCGGAACCAATGAGGAAGTGCTCCACTATTGGTTCAGTGTCCTGCAGGGTCTCCAAGCTTCTGGACTGAAGCTGGTCCACAGCTCTGCAGGAGAGGGTCACAGTGTCCTAAAACAGACAGTAGTGGGTCACAGCTCCTACATGCTCAGTTGGGCCAACACAAGGCGATGACACATGAGTGAACACACATGACCAGACATTGTGGATGGCCTCAAACAAGAAGAAGAAGGTCAAACTCAAAATATTTGGTGGCTTTTTCCCCCCAGTCATTTCAGGCAAACACGGTTCTTAAGATGACATCTCCCTCTCGTGGAGATGAAAGGATCTGCCTTTCTATGACTCCACCCTCAGAGGAAATACCGTTGTGACTGTCGATAAACTGGCTAATTTGACCATATATGGAGCAGAAGGTTGACTTTCTGATTTAACTGGGCAACAGGGCAACAATCTAGTAATTTGGTCCTCAAATTAAAAAAAATCTAATTTGGAGCATAAAAAACAGCAAATAAATGTAAATTGCGGGAATTGCTGGATTGTGTCTTAATTTGTAGTAAATATCAAACAGCTGTCTGGCAGGTACCAACACATTTTCAGTTTCTCTTTTCTTTTTTCAGTTGAGTGATTTTATCAATGTAATATATTATATCATACAGTGTGGTTTTGCATTGGTTTGATCCAGCTGTACTTTAAATTATCAGATTATTTAATGTATTTGTGCACATCCTTATGGACCTTAAATGCTTTTATGTGCAATAATTCTTTCCATTGAAGAGAAGCTTTAATTATAGTGGGACTATTAGTGCCTAGTGTAAAATATACAGACAAGAAAACAGTGAAACCATGTTTGTGCATTGATAGCACAATAAAATACCAAATAAAGCCAGAAGCCCTCGACTGCCATTTTGTCTTTTTTTGAGGAATCACAGTCAACCCTGGTAACAAAAGGTTGTACTTTCATAAGAAGATGTGTTAAATTTCTCAGTTTTTGGTTATATATAACACATATATATTACAATGTAATTGATGTTATCTGGCAGAAACAATGTTCTACACTTTTGTTGGATTAAAGTTGAATGAAAGAAGGTTAATAAGCCGAGTATCTCATTTCCTCTCTAGATTGGCTGTGCACCCACTTGCAAACCTAGCCAATCCAAATTTTAATATAGAGTATATGAAGTATACTTACAACTGGTGACTTGATATTGATGTTTTTATTTTGTTTATCTGCCTTATAGGAGAAGAATACATGAAAGGGGCTGTATATGAATATAAATGGTGATTTATGTGATCCTTAACCTGATCTTAAATATGTGTGTATCCAATACATTTTAAGGGTAGTAATTTAATAATAGAGTTTGTGTTTTCTTTTCAACAAATTTGCACCTAATCGATAAATCATAATCAAAGAAGTGGGCTGTAACAGTGGCTGTACTCTTTATTCCAACACAAATAAGTCTAGTATGTAGACAGTGCACAGCAAAACGGCTATACTTGTTATCTTATTACTGCATTTAAAAAAGTTTGTTTAATTTCTACCATTTACCACACGTTCCTACACTTATAAGTACTTATAATAAATTGTTTAATCTTTACTGGAGACAGTTTTTTCCTGTCCCCCCATAAATAAACCCTGTGTACTTCCAGTTTGCATGGGCTGAGTTGAGGTGAAGGATGCACTTAACTCTAACCAAGCAAGGCTCACAGGACAGTTATTTATCTCCATAAGTGCTTTTCTCAACAGTGAGCTCGTATGCATACAGCCCAATGCCAGTCATTCCTCGGACGCGTTCCAACTCGCTGGAGCGCACGTAGGAATGTGCGCCTGCCTCCACCCTCCCTTACGCAGATTACGGACAGATGTTTGCCACTAGTCAGGGTGGAGTTGCGCTATTTACGTTGAAATTTCCACATCCTGTTTTCAGCAAAAAACAGGTGACAGGCGCGGTAGCCAATCAGCTGTGAGGAACTCGGTCGGTCGACCAATCAGAAGTTCACAATCCCGGGACTTCAGGGGTCTGTTTAGCTCGTCTGTGTACTGTACGCCGAACATTTCTTGTGGAAATCTTGACAGAAGATAACAACCAGACTGCACACGTAAGATAGATTCTGCGGTTCCCATTTTTGACGGTAAGTACATATGTTTAGTCGGTGTTGTTTCCATGAAGTAAAGGAGGTAAATACACTTTTGTTTATCTGTTTCTTCGAGACAAGAGGCGCCGACAAGTTACTTCCTGCTCTGACAAGGCCGAGATCCCATGTCACATTTTAGCCCATTGTAGCTCATCTGTGCGTAAACGTGTAGCGCTTCCGACTGGTTTGCTTAGAGTTTATCCAAGACAGTGAACTTATTATTAAAACATGCATCATTCAGTGTGTTTATTTGACAGAGAACGGTTGACTGTACGTTACTGCCGAGCATAGCACCAACCCACACGTTGTGTCAACTGGATACAGCTGTTAACAACTTCCCCTTTTTCAAGTGTAAACGTGTGACATTATGTTTGAAAATACTCCACACCAGTGTGCGTGTCAACTCGAAGAAGAGTGCAGACATGAATCCACCTCCTATAGACATGTGTGCCATGACGTCACCATTCTCTGAAGCGCCAACGTTAACGCGAAACACTTGTAATTAGGCAGTTAACCGACATTGAGGAATAGGGAGCACTGCAGGGTACACTTACAGTGAGCTCAAGGCTGCCGGCCTCCACTGCCTCGGTACCAGGGACGGTCTGCAGTCACTGCATATCTTGGATCACCTATGGGAGTTGCCATCTGAACATATTTCACAAGTTACTTCATTTAGTGGGGAGTTTACTTTGACACACACACACACACACACACACACACACACACACACACACACACACACACACACACACACACACACACACATATATAAGAACTTTATCATTCATGAGTGCGTCTCATGATTTTTTTGTGCTACTGTTTCCATTGTCAAAATGAACTTTCACGCACAGACAGAATTTAGTAGTTTGCACATTGTTTCCCCCCGTAAATAAATACATATTGTGGTCTCACATAAACTGGGTGGATTCAAGGCTTTAGTTTTGCTTCTGCTTTAGCTCTGTCTGGGTTTATTTATACATGCGTGTCTTGATCACATGAGCATGTGACTCATTCAGCGATGAAAGTAACAATTATTTTAGCATCGGGTAATCTTGATCGTGTTGTGATTAATTGCTTCGTCAATTGGATCTTATTTTAATAAACCCAGGGTGATGCCTTTTTAAATTTACATTTTTTTCTCCTACCGACAGGCACTTATTATTTAAAATGATCAATCCATTATCAAAATTGTCGTTCATTAAGTAAACTAATTGAAATCTCAATTATTTCAAATCTAGACTTATAAGTACCACAGCTGTATGTCATTTATATGAATACATTTCAGGGCTGTCTTTTGTTTTGTATGTCTTTGCCTCAAATGACTCCCCTCCTCTTCCTCATCAGGGTTGGGCCCCTCTACCCACAACGACCCACCATGCCTCTGGTTACGAGGAACATAGAGCCGCGGTATGTGTGTCGCCAGACCATCCCCTCCAACATCCGCAGTGAACTGGAATGTGTCACCAATATCAGCCTGGCCAACATCATCCGCCAGCTGGGCAGCCTCAGTGAGTGTCTGCTGTTTGTGTTTAGGTGTCATTAGTCATTAAATATGATGTGAATGTTTAATAACACGTGGCAAACGTGCATGAGCTGTGTGTACTTATGAAAGGTTATTGCACATGCGTGAGACAAATACTGTAATCGAGGAATAATGTGTGTGTGTTTGCGTAGGCAAATATGCAGAGGACGTGTTCGGGGAGCTGTTTGTTCAGGCTGGAGCATTTGCGCTGAGAGTTAACACGCTGGGCGATAGAGTGGATCGTCTGCAGGTTAAAGTCACCCAGCTGGACCCCAAAGAAGAGGAGGGTGAGTGCTCCCACATGTTACTGTTACCTCCTTCCCTTGTGCACAATTCATATTCAATAACATTATCTCTCTTTTCATCTGTCTGTTGCTCTCTCAGTCTCTCTGCAGGCCATCACTACCCGTAAGGCCTTCCGCAGCAGTCTGACCCAGGACCAGCAGCTGTTCACCAGGCCGTCTCTGCCAATGCCTGTCCAGGACACCTACAAAACCTGTAATCCGCCCCCACCACTCAACAACCTCAGCCAATACCGGTGAGGCTCACAGATGCACCTCCATGACTCATGTTCATTCACTGGAACACAACATGCATTGAGGATTGGGGATTAAGAACACGTACATGCATGCTATATTTCTGTCATGACTATACATTATTTAAATCCACCTCTCTGAGGCATACGCATCACTGGGTGGGTCTCAAAAAGAAGGTGACTAACATTTTGTGTGTTTTTTTTTAATGGGGTTCAGTCTGCAGTCAAAGCTGGAAAAATTTGAATTACATTTTTTATAATACTAGATATCATAAAAATGTCAAATTTGCCGGTATGTATATCCTGTCTCTCGGGAGGCATGTAGTCCTCTTTTGCAGGATCCTTGAGCTTCATCATGCGGATGCAAGACTCTTTATTATTGTGTATTAGTGTGTCAACGTGTGAAAGAGACATTTCTTATGACCAACTTTGGTGTTCAGGCAGTTTTTGATTAGTCTCTGCTTCTAAGTGTACTACGAAGTGAATTAAATCAAGCAGCACTGAAGACATTATGTGGGGAAAACAACCACATGTCCCACAATCCAGCTGACACATATCCTTGAGATCTTGAATATTAACTATGCACTCGGCATAACATGTCAGTCGGAAGTAAAGTTAATTAGGAACCAGAACAGAAGGGGGCTGCGGGTGAAATCTATATAATCAGTAACCGCAGCAGTGTCCTCAATGATGAGCAGAGTCAGTGTGTACGCTTGTACCATTATGTTACAAAGACTCTCTGTGTGACTGGGTTGAATGTGAAGTTTCTTGTGTTGGCCTTTTAAAAGAAAGGGGAAGTGTGATTGTGGCTTGTTAATACACTGACACATAAAGATCTGCCAGCAGACACTGTATGGTACGTATGTGTGTTTACACAAGATAACATAAAGTGTAGCTGAGACCCAAATGTCACTATAATGTTGTTAAAACGGTTCACAGGGACGATGGGAAGGAGGCCCTGAAGTTTTACACTGATCCCTCCTACTTCTTTGAACTGTGGAAGGAGAAGATGCTGCAGGACACCAAGGACATCATGAAGGAGAGACGCAAGCACAGAGTGAGACGCACAAACATTCTCATATCTAACTTGTCGTTCAACGCCTCTTTAGTATTTATTATCTCGTTTTCGTGCCGCTTGTTTCTATCTTATCGTCTTGTTTTTTATCTTGTTCTCCTGCGGCTGCTCATTGAAAGTTGCTAAACCGTGATTTTGTTTTTATGCCTTCAATGACAATAAAAGTGTCTTATCGTGTGTTCATACACACAAAACAAGTAACATGACGGCGATTTGGTTGAAACAAGTGGACATCATAGGTCACATCAATTTAAAGATATTCGTATCCAACCCTCTGACTCTTTTTCTTCTGAGTAGAAGGAGAAGAAAGACCATCTTAACCAACGGACACTCAATCCGCGAAAGATCAAGACCAGGAAGGATGAATGGGAACGCCGAAAGATGGGGGAGGAGTTTATGGTGCCAAAGGACGATTTGATGTAAGTGGAGAGAGTCTGTGGCGTGAGGGGGAAGTCTATGAATACAGTCATTCTCTGTAGTTGACACAGTTAAAGTACAGAAGGGCCACTCGCATGGTAAATTCCACTGTCTCCTGTCTAATCAACCAATCTGTACACAGTGTTGTGGTTGGTATGTCCTGTCTGAAAATGTTCTCAGGGGGTTGGGTGTGAAGTTCACTGTCAATGGCAAATGGCAGTAAACAAATGCATGAGTCACAGCCGACCAGAGTGTTTTTCTGCTGTGGGTTATTTATTCGTCGGTACATTTTTATCAAATTAATGGAAAATTAGAGAATATAGAAATAAAAAAACGCAATAAAGAGCACATAAACAGCAGTCTGTTTTTAAAAGTGATTTACCATTTAATTTGTTTTATAACTCAATTACAAGTCAGGCCTCACGAGGAAAACAACCTCAAAGACTATAGTTTGTGCTATTTAAATAGCTGTGCTGCAGCGTCACTGTTTGTGTGCTGTGTACTGAACAAATGAGCAAAGAGTACGTGACCCACAACTGCTGTTAAGGTCTGTAGATGCTATAATCACCAAGGTCCTTTGCATGTCACGGTTTCAGAAAAATCAAGATGACATGCTAAAAAGTAACGTCTTAAATTTGTTTTAAGGAACTCTTCTGAGGGCCTAAATGGCAGTATTGGATCTGGAGACGGCTTCAATTCCGAAGGCTTTGAGATGAGTACCGGCTCCTACGCTAATGAACCCGGCTCCCCTCTCTCTCCGCCTGGCACTGATGACTTCCTGCCTCCTCCACCTCCAGACATGGCGTAAGTAGCATCTTGCCCACACATGCTGCCGATCCCTGCCAACATGTGCTGAATGTACAGCTACACGTGTACTGTGCAATTGTACTGCAGTCCTGAACACATCCTCTTAAAATGATAGGGTTCAAAATAGATTATAAACCTACTGTTCGCTTTCAGCCTCTTTAATGAGCGGCAGAGATTGCAGCTGCAAAGAAATTGAAGGTTGATTGGAGGCAAATGAAGGGTCCATTTCGTCATTTAACTTCAATCTTTAACTCACTTGCAGGTATAGTGAAGGAGGATACGGAGTTCCAACCCCGAAGAGTCCAAACCACCCACCTCCTGCTCCCCCCATGACCTCTCCCACTTCCAACTCTCGCCCCAACCTCGCCCCTCCCCCTGCACCTCCTCCCCCTCCTCCACCCTCTGGCTTTGGGGTTCCCCCACCTCCCCCCGGCTTCGACGCCACACCTTCCCCTCCTCCGTTCTCCTCCTCTCCATCTGGCTATCCCTCCCCACCTGCTCCCCCTCCTCCACCTGCTATGTCCAGTGTTCCTCCTCCTCCACCACCACCTATGCCTGTGGGTGGCGGTGGTCCACCCCCTCCTCCTCCTCCTCCTCCGCCTCCCCCTGGCGCACCTCCCTCATCTTTTGGCAACTCTGCTCCCCCTCCTCCCTCCGGTGGTGTGGTGCAACATAGCTCTGCTCCTAAACCTCAGCCAGTGCCGGTTGATGATACTCGTACTGACCTGCTGCAGGCCATCCGACAAGGTGAGACACTACAGGAAGCGGATCAACATAGAAGGGAAGATCTTGATCTCGGTTTACTCACTTCAGTGGTCTAGCCTCTCAACATCCTGCTGCCTGTTGGTCATCGTGTTCATAATCACAAAAAGCTTTGCATGGCTTTATTTGCTCAACAAATGCAGTTAACATGAGCTAAGTTCCACTATCATTAGCCAAATTTTAGCCACCAATAGATATTCATATATTGACGTAAAACCACATCTCGCCAGACCACAAAATATGACATAGTGAGTCATATGGAAAATAGTGATATAGGGCTCTAAATTTGATTAATTAATTAAATTAATACTTTGCTGCGTGTTCGGACGTACAAACAAAACGGGGACCCACTTGTAAAAACTTTACTCCATGGTGTTACTAGTGGCTAAAAACTCTACAGGGCACTTTGAGTACACTTTGCTCATAATAATTATCTCTTTTTGGCTTAGTAAAAAATAGAACCTTTGCTTGTAAGAAAATATTTTTACCTGGCGGTACTACTTTTACCTAAATATAAGGGAACTGATTACGTCTTCCACCACTGCTTTGGTATAAAATATTCCTTTTGTCATAAATTGCGGCTTTTATTGCAAGCTAATTTGTCCTCATACATGCATTAGGAATATAATTGCTGTTGTGAGGCGCACACTCACTCACTGTATCTGTCCTCACTAACACCCTTTTAGGTTTCAACCTGCGTAAGACGGAGGCCCAGCGGGAGCAGGAGAAGAAGGATCACTTCGGCAACGATGTGGCTGCCATCCTGTCCCGTCGTATCGCTGTAGAGTGCAGCGACAGCGAGGATGACTCCTCGGAGTTTGACGACGAAGAGTGGTCCGAGTAATAGCCATTCCCTTTTCACCTTCACCACCACCTCTGTATCTTTCCTCCGCCTTAAACAACATCCTTGTATTTCCATTCAAATCACATTCTTAAGTAGCAGTGCAGCAGAGGTCTCTGTTCTGTGTGTGTCAGTGTTTGAGTGCGTTATGCACACATTGTATGTGCAAGTTCACATTCCTTGAACCATTTGTTTTCTTATTTATCCAATATTATTCCGATCAGTGCAAAGCTCCAGAGATGGAGTGTGAGTGTGCCTGGTTGTGTCCCCATTTGCTTTTATTGAGCGACACAGCGCTGTTATTGATGTGAATGTTATATGACGCACGTCTCTCTGCTGAGTCTGTGCGTAAACGGATCAACTCTGTCTTTATCTTGGTGTCTATTAGAATCAGGCGCCTTCTGCTGTAGGCTAAATGTCTGATTTGATCTGCTTTAGCATATTATGGCAACGGATAATCGAGAGGGAGCAGAGTATCTGCATCTGCTCAGTAGAAAGACACAAACTATTGTCAAAACATTCTCGCTCATAGATTATATGATAAAGTACATGTAAAGTTTATGTAACATATTGAATCACATCTAAAGATAATTATGCAATCCTTTCATATCCCTTTCAAAGCACCATTTTTCTTTAATCGCTTGTTCTTTCTTCGCTTTTGAATTCTGTCTCCTTTCTCTCTGTGGTTGTCATGGGAACACTCATCGCTTGAGGATGAAACGTGGTTGTGGTTTATAAACAAATTCATGAATTAATTATTCAGCGTGACAGGAAGCATTGGCTCATGGCAGACACCTGGGGTGTTTGATGAGATGCTGAACATATGCAGACATTCAACAGAAATATGATTCTCTTTGTGTCTGTGACGCGTTTCCTTCTTGCAGATTTTTTTCTTTCGAACTTTTTCTGGGGATTAACTCGGCTCTTATGCTTTAATCACTGCTCTGTGTAGACTCGGGCAGCATTTGGCCTGCTGCCTGATAAGTGCCTTTTTTATACTGCATTTCAGTGTCAGTGCAGGTTTATTTTGGTTATCCACACTGGCCACTGATCCGCTTCTTCCAAAAATAATCTCCGCTGCCGACGATGGGTGACATGTGGAACCGACTGATGTTTAGTGTGGACCACATATTTCTCAAGTGCCTTTTTATTTTACATCCGCCTGTGTTAACGCACAATCGCACAGCATGCTTTGCCAAAGCTTCTCCTGCCTTAAATTTGCATATGATTATTGTTATTTCAATAAAGATGGAGTGAATTACACTGATTGTTTAGATTTCTTTCCAGTGAGAATGAATAGTGTGTATGCTGTGATGTGTTGAATAACAAAGTTCCCAAGAATGTCAAGCCTTGGCATTAGACTCCTCGTGCTTTATCCATGACTCATCTTCTTCCTATCAGTGGTGGACACCTTCTCACTGTGCCGACTGTGTAGGGAGTGAGAAAATGAATCGATTGGATTAAAGTTCAGAAATTGAGTGGGAGGAGAGAGAAAACCTCTTACATAATCACGTTATCCTCACACCAAGCCTGCTTTGTAGGTTTTAAGAGGACGCAGTGGGCTGCAGAGTGATGGTAATAATGTTGAATGTTGCTTTAGCCACCAAATAATTTAGGATACAGGAATAGAGGGCAGCAGTCTGTGCCTAATCGAGTTAAAGAGTGAGAGACCGAGACAAACGTACTAAAAGCCTCGGCAGCAGTAAAGAGAACGAGTGCTGACATCGCCCGGTAGAGAAAAAAAGCATATTTATTATTCATCGATATAAAATATTCATTCATTTCAAAAAGCCTGTGCAACCCGAACATATGGTCAGTACCTTCAAACTGCCTTTGACAGCATGTGCAAAATAGAATCTCAAAGATCTAGAACATTGTGTTTTCGACATTCAAGTAAATACAATTGGGCTTTGGCTCACATTTCATTACATTGCGATAGGCTTACATTTAAAACCCAACCCTTCCTCCCCCTTTTTAAAGTGCCAATGGTGATTGAATCCACTTTCTATGAGTGGGGTTCTATACAGCGTCCCTGTGATTGTTTCAGTCTGGGGATCCAGTGGAGCTACAATTGACTGAGGATGAGGCACAAAGTACACACGAGACAGTACGTTTAGTCCCAAAATGGCTACCAGCCAGGACAGTGCAGAACATTCTGATTTGCAGAGGGACTTCATCTCCCGGAGAAGTGCTTCTTGCGTGTGCGGGAGTGTGTGTGTGGCTTCATGTTCTGGTTCTGGATGATAGTCAATGCAGCTATGTGTGTATCTTGGCACACAAACAGTGATATGTCTGGCATAGATTGTGTGGTGGTTTGAGTCTGGCGAGGTTTGGCAGTCTACACATCGACAGGGTAGTGTATGTGTGTGTTCTGTGTGCATCTGTGCGGGCAGCAGGCCTGGAGCAGCACCTTACGAATGTCTTTGTTTCTTAGACTGTAGAGTATCGGGTTCAGCAGCGAGCTGCCCGCCGCCGGCACCAAGGTGGCATAGGTGTACAGAGGAGGGCTGGATGCATCTCCTAGCAGCCCCCAGAGGGAGAAAGGCATCCAGCAGCCCACAAACACACCGAGGATCACGATCAACCGCGAGAAGCCCCTTCCGCTGCTGTGTTTGCTTGCATATGTGTGGTTGGCAGGAAGGAAGTGCCTCTGGGTAGCGATGGCGTGGGCATGCCTCCTTGCCACTCGACAGATCCCAGCGTACAATTGCAGGGTTATCATTACAACCACAAGGAAGCCACCACACAGCAACGATAGGTATGTCCGGGTCAGAGGTCGCGCTACAGAACAGGAGTCTGGCTCTCCCAGACAGTGCCATCCCATTGCAGGTCCCGCCCCAATGACACATGCGCCCAACCAGACCAGCAGCAGGAGGACGGCGGCTCTGTGACGGGATTGGCTTGAGCCATAGGTGAGGGCGTGGCTTAACGACAGGTATCGGTCCAAAGCAACACCCATCAGGCTACAGAGCGAGGCAGTCAGTGATGTCACCAGCAGTCCTGAGGTCAGCAATTCTGACCAATCACTGGGCTCAACGCAGAACAGGAAGAGGAAGTGCAAGATCAAAGCAACGCCTGCCAGGAGATCGGCCAATCCGAGGCTAGCAAGCAACAGGAAAACAGGTGCACGAAGAGACGGGGTGGCCAAGATGGTGGTGACAACTACTGCATTTTCAGTGGCAATGAGAGTTCCTGATACACACAGGGCCACGCCCCACACTGTGAGGGGCGGGACTTCATACGTAGATGAGGTGTCCAGTTGGTCCAAAGGAGAGAAGGGTTCTGCCCCTGAGTACTCATCCCAGCCTAGGTCAGAGGTGTTCAGGGTCATGGCTTTTACAGCAGTCACACAAACAACCTAAGAGAGAGAAAAAAGGAGAGAGATGTTGGCATTAGCTCTAATGGGTCATTGGCTTCTCCATCGGGCAATTAAACAGCCTTTCTTTGACCAGAAGCTGTGGTTTCATTTTGTGGAGCTGCTGGAGGCCAGATGTGGTATCCGGCAGAGCAGAAGAGGACTTAATAATGGAGAATTTAAGATGTCATGCTCTTGTAATCTAAAGCAGTTGAGCTATAACAATAGATTATCACTATGAGTGCATTAATTGGTAGCCCAGTTAAGATTGTCACTCTCTTGCTCCTAGTTATTTTGTCTTGTATTGTTTTTTATTATTATTATACAGAGGGATTAAAACAAGTATATTTAGTCAGTTAGATAAACAAGCATGCAGTAATCATTGATTAAACTAATATGCTACATATATGGTTCTAGTTCCAGTTTAACTAATTCATAGCCTAAACCCATCTTGTCCCTGGATGAGCTTTAATTATGATAAGAATGATAAACTAGCCTTTACACTGCATTACAAAATATGCACTTACAGAACACAAACAAATACAAAATACAGATTATGAGCACCATTCTAGGCTGGAATTTTTTACAAGGACCCATTTTGAAATTGGACTTAATTGTTTTTCAGCCTGTAAATATGCTCACATTTGTATTTGTTTTAATGATCTCAAATCATTTTTTGTATATTGGGCTAAACCTGCTGAACCTGAAGTGTCACTGACGTCACCATCTTGCGGGAAGTCACGCAAGTTCTAGTCAATGAATATGAAGGCTCAATTCAACTTGATAGATAGTTACCAAGACATGAATGCATAATTACGGTGTCATTGATTGTTTTTTTTGGTTGTTTTTTTTAGCACGTCACTCTGAATCCGTGCAGTTGCTTGCGTCCAACCGTTGCTTTTTCTCCTGCACACGTTTCAGGAGCATCAAACATCTTAAATATATTTTATGATGGCTGGTTAAAACTGAATCTAACTCACTTCCAGATGCATGTTAGTGATCTACAGTCTGAAGTTTCCTTCGTGTTAATGTCCAAATGTATACACTCAGTGTAGTGTCCCTCAAGTTGAACATCACGTGTACACGTGTGCAAACCTCGGACAGATTCTACACGTATGCTTCGTTAATACGAGAGCTCGTGCTGTTCATTGGGCTATTTAAAGAATTCGCCCGTTACAAGGTTAAGATGCCGGTAGTCTGCTCTGGTCTGCTTGTTCTTTAGCACATGTCAAACTGGAAAAATTCCACACTATAACTGTAAAACATTATTGATATCTTAAGTTTGTTTCTTTTTGTCTTATGAAGGAGAGGGTTTAAATGCATTAGGGATCTTTCATCCTCGGGGGAGGAGGTGTATCCCACTCCCCCGTGCGGAAGACCCTGTTGTATAATACAATTGCAGGTTCATTGCGACATGGAGGATGTCCCTGACACACGCACACACACGTGCTATAAATACCTATAATAGATCATTCATCTTACCTTATTAACGCGATTCTGCGATTCCCTTGCAAGAGTTGAACAGATTTGCTCTCTCCTCTTACAAGATCCAAGCCAAATGATGGAGATGTGGTGATGCTGTCCGCAGTGATGCTCGGTTCCAGTCTAAATAAGGATGAGAGTCCCTGTGTGTGACACCGCCCCGTGCTCCTGTCTTCATCAACGTTGCGCCAAAGTCTCACTTGGAGTCTCGTGCATCTCCTTTTTCTTCAATCTCTTCGAAACGCTCGTGGAAGGCAGAATGGGTGCTCTTGCGCGCGGACTCATCCACAAGAGAGGTTGTCTGACGTCATTGACTGGAAGGCTCGACCAATGAGCTACCGACATTGAGGGATACGCGGAGAGTGGGGAGGGGGTGTAAAGGGAGTAATTTCATTCAGAAAAATGCGGCAACTCTGTCGCCCCTCCCACTGCGGTTCACTCTTGCTCTTGTTTCTTGTAAATGATGACCACCAATAGACCCCTCCACTCCAGCACACACACAGATGTTCTGAATAAGACCCCGGGGCCTGGTTGAATGAGACGATAGTGGTTTGTGTTGGGCAGGGCTCAGAGGTGTGGAGCTGCAGAGCGCAGGGCATGGCGCTGTCCACGGTGCTGAAACGCATCAGGATGAGTCATGGGGAGAGATGTCTTGCAGAGCAACAATAATAGTTGACTCTTCAGAAAACTATCCACCTAATTGAACGGACAAGGACCGAATTGCCCCGTTCCATAGCCAAAACCCAGCTACGACATATACTGTGTCTTAATATTATTGTTGTTTTTATTGTATTATTTGTATTAGTATGACTTGTGTTGAAAGCACTAGCACATTGGAAGTTTATACACAGCCTCAAAATGAATCACAGACTTGAATAAATGCCTCATTAAAAAAACATATATATCTTTATCTATTATATATATAAATGTATAATAATAATAATAATAATGAAATAATAACCCTTAGATCATTTATACATCTTATATAGGACCGTGCCACGCATGTGCTAAGATGTGAATGTTCGTGAGGATAAACAAAACCAAGAACAGCAATAATTGAGCTTGTTGTCTATTGTATTGATTTATCTTTGATTTGAGCATCCTAACACAGGTCACCCGGCCGTATGCAGTATCTTAACAGCAGCAGGGGATTCAAGGCTTCCCCGGTTTGATAGTGAGCGTGGGTGCTGCAGGATGGTCTGAGCGTGCGTCTGCGTGGTCGCGCATATCAATGAGCTAACTGGGGGAATCTCGTCCTTCTCGAACCATATTAGGGCACACTTCCTGCCAACACAGCCCTCCTACGTCATTTAAAGGATCTGAGGTGCAACACTTGTCACCTTCAAAATATTGAGCAACTTCAGATTTCTCCCAAATTACAGCAGCTTGTCTTACCTAAGGACCTACTTTCCTTCAATTTTTCATGGCAGATTCGATGAATACAAAAAAATTTAAATCTCATAACTAAACTAGGGAATATTATAAGGGATATTATTTGTGTCCTTGTGATTTTCACGAATGAAACACATTGTGGTGGATTTGCATATTATATCCTTGCATTAATGTCTTTTATTCAGTTAGATGTGTATTTGCCCGAATACTAACATATCATTTTGCCACCATTTGCTTCAAAATGCATTATTAAATACCATTTTCAAGCTGGTGCGTCGATTTTCTTTGCCAGCAGTGGGAGCATCAGTGGAGGAGGAGATCGTGTTCGACGGGGATGCGGAAAATCCCTTTGTGTTTTTTTGGCACGCCGACACACAAAACAGCCACCCTGTAGAGCTGCACACATGTATCCAGACAATGTGCGGGAGAGCATATGAGATGTGGGAGGGCATGAGCTACGTGGGTGTGAGTGGAGGAAGTATAGTGATGGTGGAATTCATTGCATAAAGCTGAAAACTGTGTCGTGACTCAATGCACTTGATTTTGAAAACTGCCGGCCCGGGCTATGACTCAGTGGAGGTCCCAAAGCAACAGTTTGCAGGTCAGAGCGCTTGTACTTTTTGTTCTGGTGCATTTGCACATCTGTATGCAGGGGTGTAGCTGAGAGTTATGGAGCCTGCAGGGCAGTCTGAGCCCCCTTTGGTTGTCTGATTTCCACGCCACCATTCCACAATTGATCAATCAGAAATCAATCAATATCAATAATAGCCTTGGTCAGACCTTCTGTCTTGGGTCCCAATGCTGTCTATTCTGATCATGTCTTAATAGTTGTGACTGTATTGATTTGTGAACCAATTATTTGTCAGATTTTCACATTTGCTCTTGTCTCATTTGTGCTTGCAGGGAAAAGTAATGCAGACATTATTGAGTACCTTGTCTGAGTTGTTTGCCGAGTCAATTGTTGACTGATTGACAAGTGCTAGGGCAGCACTTCATCACAGTCAATGACACATTAGAGGTGATGCTAGGATACTGACGCACATGCTGTCTGTACGTAGTTGCAACGTCAGAGTGTGTTTGAAAAGCAATCACACCGGATTATAAATTTAGATGTTCTAACTGGACTGAATCACTCAAGATAAATACTATTAACTACTGCATGAGACACATCTCTGATTGAAATGAAGCCCCTGATAGTGATGATATCCTGTCTCAACCAGACATTTTTTCAGCAGATGCCTATTTATAAAATAGTTTGAGCCTTCACAGGAAACACAGAGCCAAATTGAATTCTGCCACCTTTAATTGGCTTGCGAAAGGTCAAATAAAGACTTGACACTCCTTGTCACATGGCCTTTTAGTAACATGTGATAGTTTTAGAGGGATTTTTCCTCCTCTCTGGTTGTTACATTTCAAGGATTTATAGAGGCCTGGATAGGTGAAAGTATCTTGTGTTTCTCTTTAAAAAGAAAAACATCAGACAGAATGAAATGTTGTGTATCGGGAATATACTTTACTCATGGTGGTGCTCTGGTCCACACTGAAATATCTCATATCTTTGGTGCTCAGAGGATAAACTTTATTTGAAATAGTTTTTTCTGTCTCCCATGTATCTCTTAAATGATCTTGTGACCCTTCAGATTGATCTTGGGGCCACTTGATGAGTCCCGGACCCCCAGGTTTGGATCCATTCTGTTTGAGAATGTGAGTAGTGTGAAAGGAAAATGCTAAATATGGTAAAGATACACCCGAGGGCCATGAAAGTAAATTCATTGCAAATTATTATGTACGTAAATGTGCAGTCATTATTCCCATTCATCCCACCATTGTTTATGTGTTTGTAAGGACATATGTGTGAACGCTGGTGTGTGTGTTTGTGCGCATGTGTGTGTGCGCTGCCGGCCGAAGTAATCAGGTGTCACTCCGTCCAAACAGGTGTGTATTTCAGGAGGGTTGAGGTGGGCCAATTGGTTGCCAGGAAACAGGTTTGGGTGTATTGCTCATGTTACACAGATCTCTGTGTCTCCTGTCTTTCTCTCTGTGTCCCAGCCAGGAGCCATATCTCCATTTGCAACTATTGGATACCTTTTTTGAGGACTTACAGAAGATATTTTAATCAAAACTTTTTTGCTGCACCAAACAACTTCAGCTGTCATTTGCAGGTGTCGGTGATCTTTGGCTGTCAGGATGCAACAGTTGGTGTCAAAAGTCCTCTTCTCCACACTGCTGCTTCTAGCAGTGGTTCCCTCTGTGTACTCACAGCCAGGTATGGGTCCATCCACATGTCTTACATTTATTGTGTTACTGTGTGACCAGCTCAGTGCATTTGGCCTTGTCAAAAAACTGTTGGTGTGTCTTCCTACACTTGGCTTCTGATGTCTCCTTTCCTTGACTGGCTTGTTGCCACCATTTGATCTCCTTCAGGAGTCTTTCCCTGATAACATCTCCTCTTATTAACCGTGATGATGGCTTATTCTCCAGTTTTTCTCTCAAGCCGACAATAAGTAAAAATATGAGAGGTGAATGAGAATCTGCTATCTTTTCTTTGGCATAACTTGACAATTTTGCCTAATTGCTTTTGCCTATCAGACTGGCGGGACGTCTTGCAATAATAAAGCTGTTAAAATGTGTCTGTGGGAAGATAATTGTGCAACCATTTGATTGCCAGCTTTGTCCCTCCTACAGATTGTTCTCAAGCCGAGTCATGTGACCTGTGTGTTGGCGATTCCATGCTCAACCTGACAGGCTGTGTCTGGAGGCTTTGTCCAAATGGTGACGCACACACACACACACACACACACACACACACACATGAACGACATACAGACGCACACACCCCTGACCTCTGATAGTAATTCAATCATCAAAGCTGCTGTAACATAAGCTTCCCTGGTTTGTACAAGATGACTGAATTATTCAGTATGCCAGGAACGCACACGTGATACACGCGCACTCAAGCACACACATACTAAAGAAATGTTTGTTCTCTCTCGCTCAGGTAATGATACAGGCATGTGTATGACCGATGAGGGTAACTCGGCAGACAACGGCATGAACTGTAGCTGGACTAGAGTGTCTGAATTGTGCTCAGGTAGCCGACAATACACTCCAGAATCAACACAACTTCTTTATCTGCAACGTCAGTAACTCTCATTTCTTCTCATCTTTTTTATTTCCCAGTTGTCGAGACTGTCGCTGATGGAGGAGGTGAAGGTGACTCAGGTAAATTGTATCGGCACCATCATCCCCTCCCACCCCCTTCCCTCTCTCTTGCGTCAGACATTTATTATTCCTATAAGAGCTGAGTAAAATGTTCCACAAAGCCTTTTCAATTCCACCAGGAAGAAAAGCTGACATTCTTGTTTTTTCCCACCACACACTACTTTCATGACTGTATAGCCATCAGCCTCTTCCTTATCTTACCCTCCAGGTGATGGAAGTAACACCAACTCATCCCCAGAGTTCTCTCAGGCCAAGTTTGACATGTCCAGTTTCATCGGAGGCATCATACTCGTGCTGTGTGTGCAGGCAGGCGGCTTCTTCGCCATGCGCTTCCTCAAATCCAAAGAGCAGAGCACCTACGACCCCATGTGAGTTTGTCCACGTAGGTGTTAGAGAACGGAGAATTTAACGTGACTGTATTAGTTTAAGTATGTGCATGTAAATGTGACCGTGTCACTGAGCTAAGGGACAGTCTGTTGGTGCAACAGCAGCCTCTGGTGGCAGGAGTGATCAACAGCAGGCGATGTACAGCGGGATTCCCCTTTAACATCCCTTAGATTGTATTTTGATTCTGATCACAAACCCCATCTGTCCACATCAAAATTATGCCTGTCTTCATACAGAGAGCAGCCACAATGAAGACAAGATGTCTGAAGGGCAAACAGGCGAGGCTGGAGGACAGCAGCGCAGTGACGCATCGAGTTCTGACGGCTAGAGTGTCCCCCCCCCCCCCCCCCCCCCCCCCCTCTGAGGCCCTGTCATTAATTTGTTTGCTCTCCATGTGTACCCCCGGGGGATGGGTGGTGTTTATAAGAGGACATGTTTTCTCAGAATATCACATTGTGTAACGAGTGTCTCTGCATGTGTTCACTGTATTTGTAAAGTATTTACATTCTGGAGATATTTTGGCTTTATTCATACAATCAGAGAAATGAGAAACAAAAAGGCTCTCACCTTTGTGACTAAACCCACCATCACTTTTCACCAAAAGAACATGTTGAGTGTTTGTTCTCTTACAAACAACAAGCAACTAGCTGTATCCAGTGAGCTGTTTCAACTGTGTAAATAGTACAGTGTGGTTGTGGGAAATAGCGATACAATCCCAATGTCAAGGTCACTTAGACTTTTTTCAAAAATCCTAAAATAAACCAAAATGAGACTCTGAATGACTTTGTCTATTATCTCAGAGGACATGTATGTTTCATGTGGAGCTGCATAACTTTCTAGTGTTTTATTGAAACCAAAAATGTTACTATTTATGTATATTATATCTTTCATTTATTTACTTGCGGTGAGTTAAATCATTTAACTGTGGACCCCAAGGAAACATCTCTTGGAGATCCCTAGACCACCTTTGGGAACATTTATAGATTATCTAAGCAATAGTAGCTTGAGCACCTCTCCTCTGATTTGTGAGTGTTTTTGTTTTGACTTGTCAATAGCTTTTTTTTTATAAATTCATTTTCATGGAGGAGATTTCTGTTTTGACTGCACATATTTATATCATATACATAGCAGCTTTAACCCTTTAATAACAGTTCAAAGAGATGTGATGTGACCGTGTTTACTTATGGTAATGCTGGTTAAGTTTAACATTAACTTATTTTTTTGTGATGCCATTCGTGTGAAAATGCTTAAATAGGCTGGCAGCCTGAATAAACTAAGAATAAATACTTGTTTCTTCGTGTGTGTGCTTTCTTGCATTCAAATGAGTTGGTAATCGTTGTAAGAGATTGTACAGTATATGAGTGCATATTTACCCATACCAGCAGAGTGAGTGAACTGATTCTGCTGTAATCTGGGTGTGACCAGAGACATACTCAGTATCCGCTATAAGAATCACCTACTAATCCTCACATTGTATGAGTGTCGGTAAGGGTCCCAGCATGCCGCAGGGACAGAGAGCTGATGGAGGCCTTTAGGGGAGCAGCAGGATGGCTGGTTGGATGCACCAAGCGCTGTCTGAGCCAGGACCTACGCAGGCTTGAATGAGCTCACACAAAAAAGTTTCCCAACTGGGCAGTGTGTGGCTGTCATCCAAGTTTGTTGACAAAGGACGGGACTGAATACAGGTCTGTTACACTCTGAATGCACCCTCCCCCAACACACACAAATACATTTCCAATGAGAGAAAGGAAACCCACACATTGTCACACTAAAGTTGAGGCAGGCCTCACGTGCTGCTGGCTGCACTCCCTTTAAAACAAGCATAGATCTGCGTGGTGTTTGCATATGTGTGTGAAGAAGGCTATACAGTAGGTGCAGCAGCAGCCTCGGTGTTTGGCTAAATGTGTGTTAAGCAGGTGTGGACAGCAGCTACAAGGAGGAGAACTACTTCCCACCTCCACCCTGCCATTTGGTAAAACATCCGTGTGTGTGTGTGTGTGAGAGTGTGTGAGTCATATGATACGTTAAAACAAACACACCGTATCAATATATCAATCTTAAACACACATGCACGCACAGTTCGGCTACTTTGTTCCGCCTACTGCTCGCCTCTCAGCTGACTGCGGAGTAACTCCGGAGGGCGTGTTCACTCCGTTTACTCTGCACACAGACCTCGACCCGCACCGCACTCTGGACAACGTTTCCCTTAACCTTTCACAGACGGGAAGTGTCGGAGGCTCTCAAGTAAGGTAAAAAAAAAAAGTTTGGGCTTGTTTTCTTTATGTTTCGCTGTGTGTATGTACTGAACGTGAGACAGGTGAGTGTAACTTGATCCAAAAGGAGAAATGTGGCGACAGGTGTCCTCTCTCTCGCGCTGTTCAGGATGAGGAAACTGCTGTTTTTTTTCTAAACAGAAAGGTGGTCAAAATGGTCATGACCAGAAACGTCAATACTATTTTATTATCACAGCAACTATTTAATCATTGTATATGAGAACATCAATTATTATTATTATGAGAAACCGACACCTTATGTCATCTACCACACACTCTAATAACATCATTGTATTATTTCTGTGTTTGTTTAGGTGTCATGCTGTGAAAGCTGTGTTGCACCTTCATATTTGTTTGCCAAACTCACAAGGAGAATCGCATTGCGCATGCGTTAATTACTTGGAGGTAACTTGCCTCAGGGCAGTGGCCACACGCACACACACACACATGCACAGACAAACATAATCATATTGTGGTGCAGCAGTTTAGATAATATCATATAGACGTTTGCCTTCCTCTTTTTTAACATCATTATCCTCAGTGTCAAATCAGATCATGACTGTTTAAATAATGTTATTACAATTAGTATTCATAATTAACAGTGTAAGATAGAAGACAAAACATAAGACTGTGCCATAAAATAAGGTGTTGAACACTTTTACCTCTTCGGGCCTCGATAATTATTCAAATGAAACAATCTGAGAAGGGGTCATATGGCAAAAAGGTTGGGAAGCACTGGTTTAGCGAGCCAAAATGTTCCTATATACTGTATCATATACTGTCTTCTGAGATATACGAGCCATATTTCCCTGCAGCAAGAGCAACCTCAGACGAGACATATAGTGACATAACTATAATATAGAGCATATTTAAATGTAATTAGGGATTGTGGTTTTGCCTCTCACTCAGGGATGGAGGAGGAGCAGGTTGACTCTTCTCTTGACCTGAGCCACCTGACAGAAGAGGAGCAGTCCACCATCCTGCAGGTCTTACAGCGTGACTCGGATTTGCGTCATCTTGATGAAGGACGTGTAAGGTCAGAGGTGACTGTTTATCCTTTTTAGGCCAGTTTTGTCCAGTGATTAGCTCTAACACTCAGACAGGTGACAAATCAAAAGAAAAGAAAACTACGTAAACTGTCTCAATGGTATAGATAGACTACATCAATCTCTACACCATTCCTAGTTTATATTGTTTTTGTGGGTTGAAATCTGGGGACTATTTATCATTTTTATACTTGTGAAACCATTCAGTGATCTCTTGTGCCCTGTGAATGGGGGGCATCGCCATCATGGCGGAACTTCCATCTAGAAATGTTTCATCGTTTGGATGAAGGTGACCTCTCAGAATAACTTTGAATTGATTTGATGCTTCCATTCAAAGGGGACAAGTCTCAGTCAAGTGACAGAGCGTGATAGGATAGGATGACACCTTAAGTGTATTATCCAGTTCACCTGTCAGGAATTATCAGCATTCTTTGTAATTTCACTAAATTGATTCATGATTTCTTTTAATTCATCTCCTGTCTGTTTGTTTTAGTTTAAAGTAGTAACAAAACAAACATGTAAGCTCGATATCAGCTGAAATAATGAAGGTTTTGGTACAGGAAACCTCTTCAATACAAGTCAGGGGTCTCTGTTGCTTTCAAACAAACGACCAGTTAGTCAAGTTAACACAAATCACTTGTTACACTGTGAACGTGGGACTTTTGGGGGGTTCTCAGGGGTCTGGGGCTCAGATGCAGCTGTCTGCTTTGCCTGGTGGGAAATTCAGCCTTGCCTCAGTGAGGGAAGTCAAAGAACTACACAGTGAAATCGATTCTGCCTACGGAGCCGAGCAGCTCCTGCATCTGGGAAATGTTATTGATCGCTGGTCACTACCACATGCTCAGAGAGCCCCATATCTCTGATAATCAACTTGTTGTCTCTTGTTTGTGATGATTGTGTTGATTAATCTTCAAATGGGGGCCTCAGCTGACAACAAAATGGTATTACTATATTAAAGTTTGTTTAGTCTCATCGCAATTTCCTAGAGTCAAAGATATGGAACAAAGGCTCACATTTTATAAGCTTAACTTATACAATGAATCAGTTCAAAATAGTTTCCAATGAATTGTCTGTGAATATGATAAATGGACTACTTGTTTCAGCTCTTCTATCAGGGTGTTACATGTTGTCAATGTAAATAGAAACTTTCCAAGCTAAGTTTAGTGTTTTTGTTAGTAGAATGGACAGGTCTTTGTAGTTCATTTGCACGACAGAAGTGACGACAGTGACTGTTTACTTTTTGTTGTAGGCCGACGTTAGCTGACTTTTGCATATATTAGTTTGTGTTTGTTTGCTGTTTTAACTTGGCCCCAATCAACACTGCAGGGTCCTCCAGGAGACAGAGACCGATCCAGCACGTTTGCGCATCCTGTCCGGAGCATGGTTCAGCGAGGAGAGCGGCAAACGCCATCACAACCGGCCGTCGGGCAGCACGCTCGTCCACGCCACCATACGCCACAGGAAGACCAAGAACAGAGGTCAGTTTTTAAGCTGCTGCAGTGTTACTCTTACAGGCCTGTGGAGCTGTTTTCTTGCTGTTAGAGGGACATCCCATTGATGGTGCTGTGTGTGTTGCCATGGTAACAGATGTGCCCCTGCCTGGACTATTCGATGGAGAGAGAGAGGAAACCTCCCGGAACAGTAACAATTCTCCTGAGGCAGAGAGAAGACTGACGGACAGCAAAGAAGCGGAGAGTGGAGGGTTAGTCACAGAAAAATCTTCTCACTTTTGTAACATTTGTGTGGAGCTGTGTTTTCCAATATCTTATTTGTGTTTTTCAGGAGTCAAGGAAGTTTTAAACCTCCACCCACACCCAGAAAAAACAGTCCTGTAGCACAGGTCTGTGTGTGCATGCTTGTCTACGTATTCAGTACTTGAAATACAAATCGTCTAATTATTAACAATCATCTTCAATTCCAGGGTCTCCAGCATACAAATGGTTTCTCTTCATCCAAAGGTATGGAAGTGTGTCTCTCTGTCTCTTTTTTGCCTCTCTCTTACTGTTTTTATTAAGTCCTTCTCAATGCATTCGTCTCATAGAGTGCGAAAGGAGAAGTAATGGCCGCTCAGAGGAACCTGAGGTGAATTTTTTTAAATGTCTAATTCAATCACACATTTTGCCCTTTTTTAATGGTAGATTGGTTGACGATCATTGGTGACGCTGTATCTGAGAATAATGTGTGTGTGTGTGTGTGTGTGTGTGTGTGTGTGTGTGTGTGTGTGTGTGTGTGTGTGTGCATGGGTGTGTGTTTAGGAAGACTTTGGCAGTCACAACGGGGACAGCGAGTCTCTGAGCAGCTGCCTGACAGCCTCTCAGAAATCCGGCAGCTCCACCGGCAGCCTTCATTCGGGCTACACGGTACACACACACACACACACACACACACACACACACACACACACACACACACACAGATTCGTGCATGCACACACAAGCACATTTGATTAATTGGCTATCCAGCGACGCAGGATGAGTCAGCTGCAGACAATGTCGTAGGAGCTGATCTCTGTTCTGCGTGCGTTATAGCTCAGTGGAAGCATGATGAGTCTGTTCAGCTCAGGCGATTTTGGAGTGGTGGAGGTGAGGGGCCGTATCCAATTCTCTTTGGTTTACGACACCCAGAAGGAGGAGCTGCAAGTCAAAGTGTATCGCTGCGAGGAAATCGCGTCAGCACGCAAGGATCGCTCTGACCCGTAAGTGACAGTGCGTGTGTGAATGTGCATCTTGCAGCAACAATGTCACATAAAGAATCAGGCAAAAATGTCTACGTGTGTGCGTTTTTCACAGATACGTTAAAACCTATCTCTTGCCGGACAAGTCGAATCACAGTAAGAAGAAAACTGCAGTGAAGAAGAAGACACTAAACCCAGTCTATGATCAGACGCTCCGAGTGAGACACACTCTCTCATTTACACATCACGATAAGTTACAGCCTTCACAGAAATCCCCTTCTGTCCCTCAGCACTCTTCCGCGTGTCCTGCAACATACACAGCAGTCATTTATTTCTCCAGTCTCAAGATATCCATTCAAAAAATGACCAGATTTTAAGTTTACATCTTGTAGCTTATGGTGGCAGAGGTGGCAGAGTACATGTTATGCTCTGACCTGCACCTGCCTCTTCCCTCCTTCCATTGTGCTGCCTGCCTGATTCTGGCTCTTATGTTGTAGTATAAAGTGCGGGTCGGAGAGCTGCGGAGCCGGACCCTGAACCTGTCAGTGTGGCACGCCGAGCCCCTGAGCAAAAACGTGTTCCTGGGTGAGGTGGAGGTGTCTCTGGGCCTCTGGGACTGGACGTGCTCTCTGCCACAGTGGCAGGACCTGCAGCCACGGGTAGGGAAGAGCGGTCGTAAAGCATTTGCCTTCAAATACAAAGTCATGTAAAGTAACATGAATTAGCATGCGAGCATGAATCCTCCTTGACCAATATTTATTATTTCAAATATTTACTCATCTATATTTGTTTAGTAGTGTGTGTGTGTATGTGTAACAGCAGTTCGGCAGCTTTGTTGGGAGTACAAGGAGTGTGTCTTGTGTCTGGAAGAGCTGGAGGGAGAGGAAGACATGCTGTGAATTTCAACTAAGGTTTTATGTAACCGTAATCTTTTCCTGCTTCCACACGTCTGCCTCCCTCTCCCTTGCTTTTTCTTTCTCTCGCTTCCTGTGCCTTGTTCTCTTTTCTCACCCCCATCGCAGATTAATTTGAATCCAGACTCCATTAGCAGCCGGGGGCTCATCTTGCTCTCTATTAAGTTTGTCCCAGACGGATCTGAGGGTGAGCAGAGCGCATACATAATAGATAAAAGTTATGTCCCACAGTAATCGCGTGTGTCTCACACATTGTGTGTGTTTTAAGGTGGTGGACTGCCTCTGACAGGAGAGCTTCACATCTGGCTTCGGGAGGCTCAAGGTCTCCTGGCTAACAAAGGGGGGGCAATAGACTCCTTTGTCAGAAGGTTTGTCAGCTCTGCAACATGTTACCTGATATATTGCCATCACTTAGCTATCCTGGCAGTTTTTATAGCAGTTCATTTTGTGGAAAATTATTGGTGGAACAGGACATGTATACTCATAAATTAGGTTGAATTCTCCACCTTCACATGCGTATTTCTGACTAAAGGTTTTAACACACATACTGTCCTGCATACTACAGAAGCATAGACAATTTGTTCAGTTACACATCTTATCAGCATATATATATATATATATATATACCCATAATATCAATACATAACTGAATCCTGGTTCGAATCTGAATTTAACTGTCTCATAATCCTAATCTACACCCCTCAAGCTTCATACTCCCAGACGCCAGTCGGCAGAGCGGTCAGAAGACGCGGGTGGTGAAGCGCTCCATCAGCCCGACCTACAACCACACCATGGTCTACGATGGCTTCCACTCCAGCGACCTGAGAGAGGCGTGCGCTGAGCTGACTCTCTGGCAGCGCGAGGGGTTAAAGCCCCACGTCCTAGGAGGCATCCGTCTGAGCTGTGGAACTGGTGGGTGTCTCTACACTGAATGACATCTACATTGATTCACGCTCAAAATCACACAGATGCTTTTGTTTATCCATGTGGGTGTTAGAGTATGAGCATACAAAAGTGAACATTTTGACAGATTGGTCATGTGTTGGGGCTCTTTCCAGGTTCAGTGAAGCGTTCTGTGATGGATGGCGCAATAAGGGACCAGATAGGGGAACAATGCTCCTATCTTTACCTTGTACTCAAAGTATTGGTGATTAGGGATCGTGTTTGTTCTCCCGTGGAGCCTCGTCTGTACGGAGAATGTTATCTTATCTCTTATCAGGTCACTCTCAGTTCCGGCTGTTGTTGGCGGTGTGCATTTTAAATGAACTTCCTCATGTTTATCTTGGGCTAACTTCTATAAGTCAATACGTGACTGTAGACTCAGTTTGACTAAAAGTTTGTACGGTGATGAATAAATCTTGAGCATCTCCTGAGCTGGGATCAGAGATTTGATGCTATCTCATGGGTCCCTTGACATTTCTTGGGCTTCAGCAGTTTCTGTGTCAGGGGATAAGACATTGTGGTGTTTTGGAGTGGTGGGGTGGTGACAGTATTCCCATCCAGTGCTTCACATTGCATTGCATTTTGTCCAGTTGGCATTTCAGGCATTTCAGATGGTCTTGTCATCAGAGCGGGGTCATTTCTAGGTTACCAGTGTTACTGTGTATTGCTAAATATCCACATATTGTTAAATATTAAGAGTGGTGCATCTCCTTGGTGTGTGGATTGCGGTGAGGATTTCTGTGGTAATGTCTTTAACATAAATAATGAATATTGGTGTTGTTGTTTTTTTAATGGCAGGTCAGAGTTATGGGGAGGCTGTCAGCTGGATGGACTCCACAGAAGAGGAGGTCGCTGTGTGGACCTCCATGATTGAAAACCCAAACCACTGGGTGGACGCAACACTATCAATCAGAACTAACCTTGCACAGCGGTCCGTGTGACTCAGACACACCTTGCACACAAACACCCGTTCAAATAATCGTTGGACTGAAAGGACACCCTCAGCACATTTAACCTCTCTGGCACAATTTCTGTATTTCATATACACAATACACACACACACACACACACAAACACAAATGGGAGTAAGTAGTGGTGCAGTATTGTGAATTAATGGCGTTGATCAGAAATTTAAAATGTTTTATTTGTATGTTTTTGTTTCAGTTTGTTTTATCTGACAAGTGTTGTAATCCATTGTAGTTTATTAATTAAAGATCAAACCTGAACTGATGAATCACCCAGTGTTCTTCTTCACTTACCAAATTGAAATATGACACCAAGGAGATAGATTATTTAAAGAAACTAGTAACCATGAATTTAAGTTTGTTCCCCAGACCTCTTAAACTCTCTAAAAATATACCTATTCACCAAGAACCTTGTATTCTGATTATTCCGATTTTTAAGTGTCATTACTATAGTTTGATAGTACAGAAAAGGTCTGCAGTTGCATGTATTCATTTTCCCCTTTTGATGGATTACCTGACTACCACCTTGTGGTCAGATGTTATAATTACTCTAAATACTTTAAAGGCAAATTACAGAAGGGACAATGAAGAATAGGGTCAAGAGCACAAGAAGAGAAGACTACGTCCTGAAATGTAACCTCGCTTTTTAGCAACAAAACAAACAAACTGTTCTACACGTCCATCCTCCCAATCCTCATCAACAGGCAATGGAGTACGGCCTTTACCAGAAGAGTCTGAACTCCTGTCCAGCAGATGGCGATCTCAACATTCAAGCTTTCAACATGGAATGAGACCGGAAGTGGAGCCCTTTGAAAATAAAGTGTTTTGGATCTGGCGTTTTAAGGCTTTAACCGTTGTAATTCATGAATGTAGAAGTTACAACTTTTTGACGCCAGACCAGACCATGCTGTGCTTATTCAAAGTAATGCTTGGTATTATTTTAATAAGTCTTGAGTCATGTTCCCTAGATCTGAAACGTTATATATTTACATCAACACTAAGACCCCCTGGGGAGAGAATGATCCGTTCTTGGTCGTAGAGGGACCCCTCAATGTGCCCGATAAAGGGTCACTCTTCGGATCCTGTATTTTTCTTTGCTGATTTTATTGTTATTTTCTAATTTGAGGTAACCAGAACACTGTAAATTAAGTGGCAATTAATGTGGAGCCTTTGCCTTGCAGTTGCTTACTTTACCCAGTCAGTTACGTGGTTATAGCAATGCATCTATATCTTGTAAAATGACATAATAACCATTTAGACTACAGATTTCCTGTGAACTGTTTGAAGCCACACGATTTTCCAAACTGTCGCGCGATACTACTTTTATTTTGTGATCGTAGCCGGATGTAGTCACCATCCTAATTCTGCGTTACCACTTTGAGTTTGACACAGAAGCCAACACAGTGTCTGTGGTCGTCGGTGAGCCTTGAAAGTTGATAAAGATGTCCCAGATGCAGCTGTTGAGGTTGTTCATCAGCGAGCGGCTGAGTGCGGCCGCGGAGGAGATCTTCGCTGCGGTGCAGACGACGGTGACAGAGCGCGAGGAAGAAGCTGCTCGCTCAGAACGAGACGCTGACCAACGTGGACTCAAACAAGAAGTGCATGTGCACAATGACGGTTTGTTTTCCTTCGTTTGTCACGTCCCAAATCAGTGTTACAGAGCTCTCACGGAGTCCCACTGCATTTGTGAAAGGAGCGTTTAGCTATGTGCACCTGGTAAACTGAGTGTAGGCTAAATGTTAGGAGTGTAATGTTAAATCAGTGTAATGTTAAATCAGAGGACAAGTCTGGCCAATTCATCGCGGTTTTCTGAGAAAAAAACAGGTTTGGTTCAATGAACTTTGACATTGCAGTTAGTAAAGGGTCATAATGTGTTTTACTGCGGTGGAGTCCAGAAGGCTTTGTCCATTACCAAAACATAAACTTACCTTTATCAAAGACAAATAAACAATACACTCATAATTTCAGCAATTTAGAACCCATTCAAAACAAAGAGAGCAGAGAGAAATGAGGGGAGAGATGGGGGATGCCTCTGCACAAACTCAATCCGGGGTCGTTGCAAATCAGACTTGATAATAAAATGCTATAAGTGAATGGTGGCAAACCTGAGTTTAAGCACCGTTAGTTTAAGCACCGTTCTCACCTTTTTCCTCTTCCACAGACGCCCCTCAGGTCTTTGTCGGTACACATGAGCCGAAACACTTCGAGCAGCAGTGGAGTCCTGAGAGCTGCCACGACAACCCCAGTGTGGACCAGGATGACACCGGCCTGCTGGCCCCAGAGCCTCCAGCAATCAAACAGGAACAGCCGTGGAGCAGTCCGGATATGGATGACGCTGATACCAGCGCTGGGAAAGTGACGCCCACTTACATGACTAGTTGCATTTACTCAGACATGACTGAGTTACAAAGTCATGACACAGGAAATGAAGACAGAAAGCCTGCATCGGTTGAGGGAACTGCTCAGTCAAGCAGTGAATATTGGGCTCTTTTGCCAGATTGTTCTGTGAGTCTGAACAACATGGGGCCTGAGTTGGGTTTATCCACGCTGACGGGCTACAGTATCGGTAACGTCCACACGCAGAGCCCCACAGGGAGAAAGCAGCTGACTAAAAGCTGCGAACCACACAGCCCAACTCCACCAAATAAAGAGACACAGAGCAGCAGCATATCCTACTGCTGTCGTTTCTGTGGCGAAGAATTCAGCCACAGCGCACATCTGGCCACACACACACAAATCCACACCAGTGAGAAAGTGTTCATCTGTGAGGTGTGTGGTAAAGAGTTTCGACACGGCAACAGTGTGAACGTGCACATGAGGATTCACACGGAGGAGAAGCCATACCGTTGCAGGATTTGTGGGAAAGAGTTCCGCCACGTGGGCAATTTGAACGTACATACGAGAATCCATACAGGAGAGAAACCTCACACATGCTCAGTGTGCGGGAAGAAGTTCAGTCGAAATAATTTGATGACAAAACACATGGCTGTACACACGGGCGAAAGGAGTTTGAACACGAAGAGCGTGTTGAGAAGAGGGTCAGTTGGCATGACCTCATGAGAGTTAAGCACTGGTGGGATATCCAGTTTTCTGTGGGACAAAGGGCAAATCTGTCCTTGGAAAAACGCATGAGTTACAATTAAAAGCTGTGATTCATCTTAATACCTTTTTTTGTAGATTAATCATTGTACATTGATAATGGTTAAACCATCAAATGATCTAACTTCTAAAATCCTGGTTACTGTAGCCCAAAGATCAGTATGGAGAAGCAACCCATCAGACCGTGTTAATAATCTTTTATCCTGATTTAAAATGTTAATTTTATTTCCATTCTCTAATGCTGAGCCAACCAACCAATATAGCCACTACAGACTTCACCTACAAACGGGTTCTGCTCAGTAAACTTCTTTTCTTAACCAAAACAACATATCTTTTCTCATTTCACGCTTTTGACTTGGAACGTTATGTCGTGTGGTTGCCTTGGTGACGGACTGTAAACAATGTCGAAAATGTCCTCCGTGAAGAGACGGTTGATCGAAACCATGTCGAAACAAGTGGAGCACTGTGAGTATTCCGCTCAGACTTACGAACCGAACACGTTATCTTCATGTTGTAAAGCGGTGGGCCCCTCCGCCCGTACGGGCGGCCTCACATTGTGGCAGCGGCCGTTAGGAAGAGGCGCGACGGCCGTTGCCGGTGTTTAAGCCTTTTGTTTTTCATATTTCTAATTCACGCAATCGGCTACCATGCAACTAAAACAAAGTGGGCACACAGCTTATGAAGTAACATATGAAATGTCAGCCACTATTTTCAATGATTCCAGTCAATAAAGCAGAGGTGGAGTGTCTCATCCATGCCTTTAACGGGCTTCTGAGTGAGCCGACTGTTCCCGGAAGAGCAGTGACCGGCCTGGACAGATCGAAGTTCAGGAGCATACTGCAGAACACCTTTGGCATAACCGACGACATTGTGATGGATAGAGGTAATCCGTCTGTTTCACGTTGATATTATATATTACAGGTGTACAGAATGACACATATTTCATAATTGGATAACCACCAGTGGTTTGGATGCAGAGTATTGTGATTGTTTGATAAGCTGACCATGTTCTGAGTGTTAGAGATTATCTGTTCCCCAGTCTTCTGGACATTTGACAAAGACAACGACAGCGTTATCGGTATGAAAGAGTGGATTGAGGGACTATCTGTTTTCCTTCGAGGGACCTTGGAAGAACAAATAAAATGTAAGCTCTCGACCTTAGTGCTCTGACTTACACACAAATGTCTTGCGTTACAAGCTTTTATTCAGGTAATAACTCTTCTCTTCTTGCATGGCTCAGACTGCTTCCAAGTGTATGACTTGAACAACGATGGCGACATCTCCAGAGAGAAGATGTATCACATGCTGAAGGACTGCCTCCCCGGACTGTCCTCTGAGGAACGTGACGAAGGAGTCAAAGACCTGGTGGAGATCACGCTCAAGAAGATGGTGAGGGGATGAATGCTGCTGGCCTGTTGGTTTAAATATACCTTGATTTACCTCTACATATGTTCTCTGCTCCTTCAAACAGATGTCAAAGTTTTGTGTTTCAGAGGGTGACAAGTAAAAACAATCTGAGATTCTAATTTATGTACACAACTGGCTACAAACACATGTTATATTTTTCGTAGGACCATAACCATGATGGCAGACTGTCTTTAGCTGACTTTCAACAGTCAGTCAGAGAGGAGAATCTATTACGTCAGGCTTTTGGAACTTGCCTCCCTGACTTCACGGTAATTACAAATTAAAGTATTAAATAAATACAATTTCTACGTCAGAAATTCTTAATCTTACACTCTTTTTTTTTTTCTCCCCCTGATTTCAGAGAATTGTGACATTTGAGCAGCATGTATTTCAAGACCTGAAACAATGAAGAAATCACATTCACCTGCTATTTCAGAAATATATTCTTTAATAAAAATGTAATAGCTGTTTGAATTGTGGTGCAACATTTGTAAATAAAAGCAATCTGCCGAATTGTTTGAATTATAATCATTTCCCCAAAAAATCTCTGCAGGAATTCCAGCATTAAGGCAGCTCGTTAGATCAAATCCGACGACGTGGTTTCAGCTTTTTCTCTACTGGTTTAAGGCCAGGAACGGATTCCACCTGAGAACAAAGACGAAATGTATTTTACTGACACAAAGGAATTAAAGCTACAGTGAAGAATTAGTTTTATTCTGACTTTCATTAAAAAAAGAAATCTGACTATAGGATACCTTATTCATCGTGTTCCTGATCAGGCTTACAGTTGTGTTTAGTGACTCATCCTCCATGTCCAGTTTGGGAGGTTCTGGTAGCTTTGGCCCAATAAGTGGCTCGTTGTTTCTAGTAACATCAGTCGGTGAGTGCTCCGCTGCAGCTTCCATCTTGCGTTTCCTGTTCTCCAAGTGTGTGGTTCTAGGGACAAATCTGGCTACTGCAGAAGACTGACTTGAGGTCAGTCTGTGTTCTGTGTCTCTGTCTGAAGAGGTTTGGCCGGAGCTTGAACTGTGCCCTTGCTGCTGTTTTGTGTCAATGACGGCATTATGTAATGTCCCCATTTTGTCTTCTATCGGTATAGTCCCATGTTGATTTTTATGCCAGTAGTAATGGTATTCCTGGGGAGGTAATGGCAGTAGAGGAAAGTCTGAATAGTGACTGATGTTTGACGTCTTGTCTGAATTATCATTGTCGGAGGTTTTATCACGTCTGGGGATGACCGTCTCTGACGTGGTGGCTGTGTTTGATGAGGTGGTGTTTGATGATGTGGTCTCCTTGTTTACTGTCTCCTTGCTTATGGCCTCCTGTTTCCGTTCTCTTGCTTTGAAACAATATAAGAGGAAAAAAAACAATTCATGTTTGTCACTCCAACTATAAAGACAAAATAAAACATTTAATTAAATAAGAGATCTGAGTTATTTCAAATAAAAGTGCATTAAAAGTAGTAGAACACGATACTAGATAACTACAACGTATCTACCAATATCACATCAGTTTATTGGTGTCTAAGTGCATACATCTATACATGATGTTAAATTGTACCTTTATTCTGAACAGCCCTGATAATATATCTCCTCCTGTCTTGAAGCTTCAGCCTGGTGTCTTCCACAGTCTCATATTCTGGGACGTAGCAAACATGCAGCACACCACCGTAAAAGCTCTTCTCATCCATGCGTCGTTTGGCTGCTCTGAAACAGGAAGTTCAACGTTATTTAGTCTATTCCACTTTACCTGTACAGTACAATGAACACGGTGCGTTAGTAACACGCTGTACCTGGCGCTGGTGAGTTTCTGGAACTTAACAAGGTAGACCTCCGTGAATTCCTCAGCAGGGTACTCGTCCAGGGGCCTGTACTCCTCCACAGCTCCGTACAGGGCACACAGTTGGACCAGCTCTGTCATCACCCCGATGGCTGGGACCCCTTGGACCATCAGGTAACACGACTCTAAATTGATGGTGTACACCTGATGATGCACAAGACAAATATGATGACCTACACTCGACAATGAGCCACACAAGAATATGTTTGTATTGTCTATAACGACGTTACCTTTAAGATAAGAGTCGCAGCGTCTCATATCTTCAGATTTGTTTTTTTAATAACTTATATCGAGCTAATTCTTACCTTAACCGCTTTATCTTTTCTTCCATCTCTATATTTAGGTCGAGAAATGCATATCTTCTGCTGTTCGTGGTGTTTATAAACATCTGGGACGCGCCAACAGTCTGAACTGTTTTTGCCAGGTGCCGCCATGTTTATGGAAATACATTTCCGGTTGACACACTTTCAAAATAAAAGCTCGTTCTCTTTCGAATACTCACGCATCGACTGCGTGCTCGTGTCTAATTATCTTATTTTGAAACGTGCTCGAAATCAGCTGCTTTGGTCTAACGTTAGCGAGGCGCAGGGAGCACATCGATCGTCTAGGTTTGTTGCACATTGAACGTCAGCAGAGTAACCTGCGTGAAAATAATGTTTAGTAATCAGGGCATTCAACCCGTAACGGTTGTTTTTAACAACACCAAAAACTGCTTTCTTCAGCTCTCCTCGAAGTTGATATCGCATCTTTCCCTGCACGAGGTAAGTTAACTTAGCTAGCTAAGGTTACCTGGCTGTCAGTTTCAGCTAGCTAGCAATTACCAGTAGTGGAAGTTTAGTTTGCTGAAACAATGTTCAAGCAAAAAATATAGCCCTGTTTTTGAAAGCGGTGTTTCTTGCGTGAGTGAACGTGTGCTTTTGTGTTTCCTTTACTTCTTTATTTATTAACGTTACTGAATTAACGCTGCTGTTAAAGTTTACTTTTCACACGTGACATGCTCTGCCAAAGACATCTTCTGAGAGACCGTTCAGAGCATTGGATATATACGTAACTACTATGTAGTTGTATGTCAGACAGAATAAATGCATCAGTCAACATTAACACAAGAAAAAGTTGTAGCAATGGGAGATTTAATCCACTTGGTTTCTCCTTGGGTTTAATAACAATTGAGGTAATAATAACATCAATACAACAATAAGCAGATAGAAAATACTTTTTCACTATTACATTTTGACCCAACCATTTTAGTAGTAGTTCCCTTGCATTCTCACTTGGTGGTGACAAAACCTAACATTTTTTGGTGGCACAGGCGAGTGAGTAAATACCAGAGCATTCTTATAAATGACTGCATGGTTTTGTAACAAGGTGGTCAATTAACACCTGTATACATCCAAAGACCACTATCTTTCAGAGGAGGATGTGTGATATAATGGGAATGAGTGTACATGAGAGCGCTTGCATGACAATTGTACAAGCCTTCCTCCTGTTTTGTTTGAATGGGTGGTGTGGAGAATCATAGGCTCAGCCCTCTTCTTCATCTTTACACAGGTGTCAAACTTGTGCTAGCTCTGTGATTGAAGCTGTGTAAAACGACTCAAATGAGCAGAAAAGCAGGACGATTACGATGCAGTCGTTTAATAGATAAAGTGTCATGGCAATCCCAAAAATACAACAGCAAACACTTTGTGTGTGTCTCTGGTCAGAACCAGGCTTTGGAGTTGTCCTGGGGCCATGGATCTCCGGTGTTCCTCAGCTGGACTCAAAACAGAACCTCCTGCAGCCTGGACAGCCATAAAGTGGAGCTGTGTCGACAACTGGGAGAAAAGCTTGGCCTGAGCGACGGAGAGCAGGTACGGCTTCACAATGAGCATTTTGCTCTGTGCTCTGTTTTCCCAACCATAATCTCTACATGACACATGCTGGCAGTCTTTTGACAGCTTAATATAATTGTCAGTTCTGTCTAGGCGGACTAGGTGTTTGTGACTGAGTTGTTGTGTCATTTCACTCAGGGCTTCCTGAGACCGTGTCACCAGGTCTCATCAGTGCATCAAGTGTTTGTGGAGCCGCTGTCGTCTGATGACTGGGACATCTTGGTGGGTGAGCATAGGGACATAATTAGTAACCCAATGTCTTCATGGTGAGAAAATATACTGTTTGTATAAATGTTTTTTTTCTGACAATCGTCCCACTAGAAAATTAAACATCAGGGATAGGCTTGCAACCCAGATTCACATCAAACAATATTTAACTCTGTTTTTGGTGACTGTCACCCTCAGGAGCTCCACAGTGCTGCACTGGAGCAGCAGCTGTTGGATCAGATCAGAGTTGTTTTTCAAGATGCCGTGTTTCCTGTGTGGGTGGACAGCCACACTGTCATCTACATCCAAATAGGTCAGAATTATTCCAAAAATTACTATCTTTTGTTACTAAATAATCTGAAGACGACGTGGTTTGAACTAGTTAAGCCGACTTCTTAAAGCGTTTGTTCAGCTCCTTTTTGTTTACTTTGTATACATTGTTCTTCACCGGGGACAGTATTCATAACACAGCATGATCTGTTCTTAACTCTGTGCAGCATCGCTTTCGCCGTCTGTGCCTTATGGTCGCTTGGAGCAGTTCACAGAACTAGTTGTCTCTCCTAAGAGCCGCGCTGGAATTGGCCACCTCAATGATTCTCCAGTGAGAAACAGCAAGAAACAAGATTTTCACAGACAGCAGAATATGGATCTTTCAAACCCCTCAGGACCGTCATTAGAAAGCACCGCCCCTGTCCCTCAAATCCACCAGTGGGGTGGCATAGCTGACCTGAAGAGCCTGCTACGCTATATGATAAAAGGTACTTATGACCCGGTTAAAGAGCTACCACCTTTACCTGACGTCCCCGTCCTCTTCACGGACTCTATCTACAGAGTGTGCGGTGCACCTCCAGACTCCCTTTGCACTATAAGCCATATTGCAACTGCCGCTATTCATTTACTTCCTTGGAGCCAGGGGTTGAATGCTGGGCCAACTGGAGGTCAGTCACCGGTGACTTATGGCCTGCTCTCCAAAGTTCTCTCTCCTAAAGAATCAAGGGACAGAGCCAAGCAGGCTATGGAGAAAAAGAAGAATGCCGGTGTTACTAAAGTTGCCGGAGGAGAGGAGGTGAAAGAAGAGGACGCTACGGTGGTCAGGGTGGTGTGTCATGATACTGAGAAGCTGACACGCAAGGGAAGAAGTCACAGCAAGGGAGAGATCCATAGTGGAAGAGTGTGGGTGAGTTTACTCGCTGTTCATTTATGACTATGGTACTTTAACTGTAGCTCAGTCCTCTGCTTCTTTATATGCTGCCATATCTCATATAGTTATTATGTTTTCAGATCCCACAGCCCCTGGCCTTCAGGTTGAATATCATCCCACATTCAACAGTTAGAATTAAGCCAGTCAAATCAACCATCAAAGTAGCTTCCTCTATTCGTCTACAGCCTCTCACACCACTGGTGAGTGCTGAAGTAACCATATGTGACTACAGTATGGAGTTAGAGATTTTCATTTGATTTATTCAACTATTAGTCCTCAAAATGGTAAATTGTCAAAGCTGCATGTAATTTAATCTTCCTCTCTCTCTTCTGTCCAGCTCGACGAGGACGACGAAGAGATCCAAACAGCTTTCCTCGGTTGGCTACACACTCAGAGTCATGAACCTCTAGCCTGTCTGACTGCACGGTCTGGCACCATCCTCCTACATGGAACTGATGGTGATTCATTTGTTCTCCTCTTTTGCAAATTATTGTAAATCCACCAATCGCACTTCTATAAAAATAACCGATCAACTGAAGACCAAAAATCCCATAATACACACATTCAAATTACAATACTTTCAGCTGCATTCACCTTTTTTCCTTCTTCTTATTTATAGCAAAGTTAGAGTTTGCCTTAACTGTACTGAAACCGGAACCAGAGAGTGACCCTCCAGACCAGCTGTTTTTACTAGCATCAGCTGTTATCCAGAAGGAAAACATACAGGTACAAGCATGCATGTCATGTAAATTGCCCGTTCGTATTCTGCAATAAGAACATATTTCTGCATGCAGTTTGTGCTCTGCATAAGTTTCATGCAGGCGATTGATAAAAAACAGAATATCTCAAAACTTCTTTGTTTCAAAAAGCTCACACTACGTGTCACCTACAGGTTGACAGAGAGCCAGCGACATTGCCAGCTGTGAATTCTACAACTGAAACGCCCGACCCGGAGCTTCCCTCCCTCAGTATTCTAGGGTAAGCGTGTAGCCGTTTGTTCGCCCATGTGTGGTTTAAAAACAAGGATCTTTGTCAGGATTAATTTCTCTCTGCATCTCTCACTCCACTAACTTTGTCTTTTCCCAGTGGGATCCATGAGCTTAGTGGGACTGGATCTGACTTCATCTCCCACAGCCTTCTGGGTAGTCCCCTCTCAAGAGAGCTTGGTACAACTGGACGGGGACTCCAGGGAGGAGCTCTACTCATCACTGGTGCTAAGGTATCTGTTAATACAACTGCTCACACCACTGATGGTTCTACACATTACAGAGAGTAAATTCAAATATCTACAATGATTTTGAAGTGCTGAATTGATCAGACAGACTTACTTTACTTCATCTCTATCCCTAACAATATTGTTTTGTATACTATATACTATATAACTTATACTATGTTATTATATATCCTCTCAGGGAAGTGGAAAGAGCACTCTATCCCGAGCTCTTTGTAGAAAAGCTAGAGAAGATCTGGATGCACATGTTGAGCTGGTGGACTGCAAAAAACTACAAGGTAGATACTTTGTAGATGTACATGTAGATACTGTGTATCAAAGAAATCTAGTTGAACGTGTTTATCATGGACTAAACGGACTGGTAAAGAAGGCCAGCAGTGTCCTGGGATGCCCACTAGATCCAGTGGAAGTGGTGGGAGAGAGGAGAATGATGGCCAAGCTATCATCCCTGATGGACATCAGCTCCCAGCCCCATGCAGGACATTCTATCAGCTCTGTGCAGCTCCTTCAGTGACCGGCTGCTTCTCACGCGGTGTGTGAAGGAGAGATACCGCAGGTCCTTCCTTCCTGCCGCTGTCAGACTGCTCAACCAACACTGCTCCCAATAGAGCACTCATACCGTATAAAAACCCGGCAAATCACTCATTCATGTGCAATCTCATTATCAGTGTACGTATGTGCAAGATTAATACTCTGCAATATGTGCAACAATGTGTATTATATTGTATTTTTAGCTTTTGTTGTTTCTTTGCGATTTACTTTTTTATTTTATCTTTACTGTTTGACTATTTATTGTACTTGTTTTGTTTTTTTACTGATGTCTCTTGTTGCACTGTCCACTTTGCTGCTGTAATCCAGCAAATGTCCCCGCTGTGGGACTAATAAAGGATTATCTTAGCTCTTATCTAATTGGGGTTTATTTTTTTCTTCTCCAGGCAAAAGGGCAGAAACAGTGCGACAGATGCTGCAGGATATTTTTGAACAGGCGGAGTGGAGGCAGCCATCAGTTGTTCTACTTGATGACCTGGACCATATGACTGGGGCACCAACCTCCCCAGAGCATGAGCATGGTGCTGAGGCGCTGCTGCAACAGCACATTGCACAGAGTAAGCCATGAATTCTTTATTTTGTATTTGTGTGTGTGGTCATGTATGTTCACAGGTAGTTATTATCACCGGCCTTGATGCTGATTCCTCTTGTTCTGTTTGTTTGTGGCTGCAGGTCTGAAGGATGTCGTGGATGAGGTAACGGTTCACTGCAGTCTGGTGTGTCTGATCATCACCAGCCAGAGTGAGCATTCCCTCCACCCCTCCCTGACCGAGATGCAGGGGTCCCACTTCATCCAGGGCTTTGCACACATCCAGCCATCAGACCAGGTCAACGCGCACGCACACGCACACGCACACGCACACACACACACACACACACACACACACACACACACACACACACACACACACACACACACACACACACACACACAGACATGCACACACTGGTAAATAAATAAAAACCAACAGCTTTCTTGTTTGCTGCTGTTTGTAGGCTCAAAGAGCTGAAATCCTGCACCGCCTGATACTCAGAAAAACCAGCATATCTGGTGAGACCCTACAGACTCTAGACCTGGCAGCTGTTGCCAAGGAGACAGAGGGATACACGCCCCAAGACCTTTTGCTGCTGTTGGAGCGGGCGGTCCATGCCAACACTGTACAAGGAGGACACAGTGACCAGGGTACCAAAGATTTTGGTTACACTCAAGTTATACAATTCACAATGTATTCCATGTTGTTCATTTAAAGTTGATTTTCAGGTTCTTTAAGTGTCCTTTGCTTCATGTCTCTAATCGAGCTAATGCTAGTTTATCGTGTGCTCCGTATCCCTCAGGTGTGTGTCTGTCGTGGAGGGACTTTGCGCAGGCTCTCAAGGGATTCACGCCTCCCTCGCTGTGGGGTGTAGACCTCCACACCCCGAGTGGCGTTGGGCTGGAGAGGGTGGGGGGGCTGAGGGAAGTGCGACAGCAACTAATGGATACCATACTGCTCCCTGCTAAGGTCAGTGTCAGCATGAGTAATCACAAGACATACGGGCGTGTTTTCAGTCAGATGGAAGCACCACGGTGTCATACAGGAGGAACAGAAGTGAAATACAATAATAAAAGTAAATGTGAAGACAATCCATTTATCATTTATTACCAATTACCATTTCAACACCATGATTGCTCTATTGATTGTTGCAACAATAAGCCATTAAGTCTCAACACAAGTGGGAGTAATAATAACACTAATAGTAAATGCAGACTAATTGATTTTAATTAAACATAAACTAATTCATTTAATTAATCAAATTAAATTGACTTTCAAAGCTTTCATCTCTACCAGAACAATAAACGTGTAAACCTTTTCCTTTATTTATAAGAATTACGATAGAAAGAGGTGATAAATGATTAAAGTCTTTGAGTTCCAACACCATTTCCTAGTTATTTTTATTATTAAGATTTTGTTATTTCCACTTTATGTACAGTTATTAGCAAACAAGGAAGGCTGTCTCACGATTAGATGGTTTTGATTTGATCAGCTCTCATAGTCTTAAATCTCTCTGCTGCTATTTAGTTTGTTCCAAACCAGACGAAACATTCACTTTATACAGTAGATACCTCAAAGTTAGTGATGAAAATTTGGCGTATTCACTGTCAAGTGTTCTTCACAGCATTATATTATGACAACCCTTGATTAATGTTGTATTGGCTTAATAATATGATAATCACAGCAATAACTGTTTTAAGTATAAAATACAAATAAAATGTATATCCGTGGTAATTGATTGTGAGTGTTTGCTGTGTTGCAGTATCCAATCCTCTTCTCCAATCTTCCTATCCGCCATCGCTCAGGAATATTGCTGTATGGAGCTCCTGGTACAGGGAAGACCCTGCTGGCCAGGGCCATGGCCAAAGACAGTGGTATGAACTTCATCAGCATCAAGGTAGACTGGGCTTTGGCTGTGGCAGTCTTTCCTAATCAGAGCAACCTGTATCCTCACTGACGCAGGCTGTTTACCTCCCTCTAGGGACCTGAACTTCTGAGTAAGTACATTGGAGCTAGTGAGCAGGGAGTCCGTGATGTCTTCCAGAGGTTAGTCAACATGGTCACTTCGTCAACTTCTTATGACTCCAGCAGTTGCTAGTTATAACGAGTAACATCAAATATTTATAGTAATTGTGAACTCCACTAACAGCTATTCACCGAGATTCCTCTTGTTTGCTCCAGGGCGCAAGCTGCCAAGCCATGCATTCTGTTCTTCGATGAGTTTGACTCTCTGGCTCCCAGAAGAGGCCATGACAGCACAGGTGTAACCGACCGTGTGGTTAACCAGCTCCTCACCCAGCTGGACGGGGTGGAGGGACTGCAGGGTAGGTCACACAGCAGTGTACCACGAATAGTGAGTTCTGTATATTGACAATTCACTTTAAAGAGATAAGGGCACAGATTCTAGTGGCATGTTTTACTGATCAGTGCTGCAGTCTTTGGTAAATGCACTTTCTTATCGGGAGTTAGATGAGAAGATCAATAGCACTCATAGCTGCCCACAGGTAATTAGTGAGCTTTAGAGGCGTTGGTAGGCAGATTGAGTTGCTTTTGGAAAGAGCTGTTTCCAGTCTTTATGCTAAGATAGCCATCTCCTGCCTCCAGCTTCATATTTATCAAACAGACATGACAGTGGTACCTGTCCTCTCATCCAAACCGGCAAGACAATGTATGTGTTCAGTAGGGGGTCACAATGTGAAATTGTCACTAAACTATTAACGTGGCCAAAATAATTAATAATAAATTATTTAGATAACCTTAACCGGAGTACTTACACAATATTATCGTATGTATTTACCTATATTTCACTTTTAAATGCCAGGGTTTTCATCACTACCGGTATATTGTTACACCCCTAGCGTACAGGTGTTTCTCAAAATGACAAACTATTGCTTTAATTTACCTCGATGGTATTTCTTTACGTTTGTATTTGTAGGTGTATATGTGCTTGCAGCCACCAGCCGTCCAGATCTGATTGACCCGGCCCTGCTGAGACCTGGACGACTGGACAAGTCCCTCTACTGCCCCCCTCCTGACCTGGTCTGTTGCAATGAAATCAACCACTTCTAATTGCCATGTTGTAACATAATAACACGACACTTTATACTGTAATTTAGACATGGGGTTAAGAAATTCAGTGTTTATTCAAGACATGTCCTTGTTAGTAAATCCGACCGTTACATTTCCAGGAAGCTCGTGTAGAGATCCTGAAGGCTCTGAGCGCTGGCATCGCCCTGGCCGCTGACGTGGACTTTGAGCAGCTGGCAGCAGTAACGGAGCAGTTCACCGGGGCAGACCTGAAGGCCCTGCTCTACAATGCACAGCTGGAAGCCGTCCACAACAGCATGGGCTCCAGCACACCACTTGTAGGTCTACTGTGCTTAAAAGACAAGTCATTGAAGAGCTCATTTTGTTGAGATGGAGTCGCCGTGGGCTAATAGAGCAGGAAGGCAGGAAACTGTTGGCCAGTCCATTTTCAAATTATTTATGGTTCACAGTGAAGCAGCCAAGCTCAGGTTTTTTTTAAATGAAATGATAAATTGTGTATGCATCTCAGCATCTCTACTCGTTATTGAATCATCATCGTACAACATAATTCAAATGATCCCCGACCATGTTGACAAGGATATGATTAAATAAGTTAAGCAACAAGGGCTACCAGAGGCAGGATACGCAGACATTTAAGATATCTTGAGCTGCAATAACAAACGCCTTGTGTACTTTTGAATCTAACCTAGGAGCTGACCTCCGGCTCAGACAGCGACATGAGCCTGTCCTCCATGATCTTCCCGAACAACAGCAGTGGCTCAGATGATTCAGTTGGGGAGGGGGACACAGGCGTGGGGCTGGACCAGTCCATGATCCTCCTGGAGCCCAGTGATCTTCAAGCAGAAGACGAACCACATCGTGGCAATGTTTGGAGACTCTACTTTGGAAGCTCCTACGAGTCAGAGTTGGAGAATTCACCGATTTCAGGACTGGTGAGCAGTGCTGGCAACACATGTTTCTATTATTTAATTCCATTTAATAATTCAACGATGGGTTCACAGATTTCATAGTGGAATATATTTTCCAAGCTGAGATGTTGTCTGGCAACTTAACAACTTATGTAAAGGAATAGTTCAACATTTTTGGGAAATACACTTAATTGCTTCCAAGAGTGAGATGAAAACAGTATCAAGTCTGTGCATTCACTGCAATCAGGACATGGTTAGCCTAGCATAGCATTAATAGTCCAAAGTGAAAGACACGCCCTCCAACACCTCTGAAACTCCCTGATTAGCGTGCTTTATTTTGTTTGTGTGATTCATACAATAAATCGTACACTTTACTCTCCGTAAAATCACAATGTATTGTTTTTTAATTTCAGTTTTTGTACAATTGAAACAATATATATTTTAGCTTTAGAGGTTTAGTCAGTTTTGGAGCTATTACTACTGTAGGTTTTAGTTTTTTTTACTTTGGACAGAGCCAGACTTGCTGTCTTTATGTTAAGCTAGGCCAACAATGCCTTGGTTCCAGCTCTGTAGACATTACATTGATGTTGACCTTCTCATACGCTCTTGGAAAGAAAGGTCATTTGTTGATCAATATGATAGACCTGCTACAGACTGAAAAACATAAATCATTTCTGATTCAATTTAAAGCAAATCTTGAGTTAACTAAGCATTGGTTCGGAACAAACTCTGAATTGATACACCTCTAAATATAGTATTTCAAATGTTGTGATACTGAAGCAATCTCAATGAAAATGTTATTATATTGACATTGGGAGGGACACTTTGTAGAAACTTGGTGGTGTGATGTTGCAATCTAAACTATTCAACACATCCGGTCAAAGTATTAAACATTTACAAAATGCTGTCCTGTCTGTATGTATATACATTCACACAGGCCTCGTAATCATGTTGTGCAAAATGTAGTGGTGCTTTTCAGTGGCTTCTCTCATGATTTGTGGGTATGTCCATTTTCTCTCGCCTCCCTTGACAGAACTCCCGCTGCGTCTCTGGACCGAACTCCATTACCCATGACTTAAGGGCATCAGGGCGGGAACCTGGACGCTCACTCACCCCTGCCTACATGTCCTCCCTCCAGAGCGGGTACAAAGATCTTGGCCCGGAGCAGCTGGAACGCCTACAACAAGACATTAACAACATCAAGAACAACTGCAGGAGAGCCAACGTAGGTGACAACAATTAGGAAAAAAAGAAAAATCTGATACCTCTGTTTTTATTTATTTAGTCTAATGCTTTCTATATGCTATAGGCTTCAATACTGCAGTCTTCAGTGCTCAGTAACATACACTTAAATCTAGTTAATTCTACTCATAGCAATTGTATCAACCAGTGTTGTCAGATTGCATGACAACTCTTGTACTTTGGGTGCAGGATGCCTGTGTCCGGGTGCATTCAGTCTCTAGCCAGCCAGGCCTGCTGCTGTGTCGGACTCATGTGAACTCCGCCTTGGCTGTGACCAGACCGTCTCTCAGCAAAGCCGACTGCAACAGATACGCAAAACTGTAAGTACGAGGATACCAGTTTGGACTGCACTGCTACGGTCACAGCAATACAAATGTCGCTGATATTGGTATACAAAACCACTGTGACAGAAACTGTTTGCTCTACCGGAAGTGAATAAATTGTATCACTGCTATCTAGTTTTGCAAAAAGTAAGCTTTTTATGGTTCAATTGGCTATGGAATTTATCAAGCATATTATGAGCCCTTTAGAGTCTCACCTGCAGGAGGAAATGAAAAACGTGTGTGATGAAGCTGTTGTCAAGTAGCTGCAATAGAGGAATATAAATGAATACCTCTCATTTGATACTTTTGTTTTGGTTTCTTTGGTATTTGATGGGAACTTTTAACTATTGTAAGATATTCATATCATGAATTAACTGTTTGAATTCATCTTTTCTATTTTTTCTTTTAGGTATGAAGCCTTTGACAGTGCAGAAGATGGAAAATCTCTTCACTCGGCCAAATTAAAACCTGGACAACGTGTGACTTTAGCTTGATCAGACATGCTAGTTTTACACACCTAATTTGTTATTTTGATGATTTAATAAAAGCAGTGTTGCATTAATAATTGAACAATCAGTGTAGTTTAATAGCTCTAGAGCTTTGAAGAAGATGTAAATTAATATATTTCCTACTGACTTGATTCTGAGTGAGACAGCTATCTACTTTTAATGTAATCACTGTATATATGTAATTGTTCAAATAAAATCGTTGTACAAATCTTGCCAGCATTACTTGATTAAGCACTGATTATGAAACATTTTTATAATTTCTTTCATGACAAAATTCATTATATAGGCTAGTATGCAATAAAAAAATCATAGTATAGTCTGCCATGAAAATAGCATATAAAGAGACACGGTATCCATACATCGTCCGCTTATCCAGGGTCAGGCCAGGAGGCTTAGGAGGGTCTTCCAGACATCCCTGACAACCCTGAGGCGTTCCCCGGCCAGATGAGGTATAAAGTCCCTCCTGCATATCCTGGGGCCCTTTATCAGTTGGACGTGCCCTAAAAACCTCTAAAGGGAGGCAAAAAAATATAAAGTCAGAATGGTATGTTGATTAAAAAAAAGTCATATTTTAGGGATACAGCTGCTTTTCATTGTGAAATCTGTGTTGAATTTGAAAAAGTTTTAAAAGTAACTTTATTAGTTACTCAACGTAATTTAATTTCGATTTAGCATGTCGAAAAAAGTCAATCAGTCTTAGTATAGCATGTCGCAAACATTTATTACACATTGTACAAATTTGAATAGTGCAACGTCTTTGGCGATTGGACTCCATCCTGAAGGAAGATAATCGAGGGCTGGTGATGCTGAGGTCAGATAAGGCATAATCCAGCTGGAGTCCAGCCACTGGTCGTGGTGTTGATGAAGGGAGTTGCTGCAGTTATAAACGGCATAGTATAGCATGTCGAAAAAAGTCATAGTATAGCATGTCGAAAAAAGTCATAGTATAGCATGTTGAAAAAAAGTCATAGTATAGCATGTCAAAAAAAGTCATAGTATAGCATGTCGAAAAAAGTCATAGTATAGCATGTCGAAAAAAGTCATAGTATAGCATGTTGAAAAAAAGTCATAGTATAGCATGTCGAAAAAAAGTCATAGTATAGCATGTCAAAAAAAGTCATAGTATAGCATGTCGAAAAAAAGTCATAGTATAGCATGTCAAAAAAAGTCATAGTATAGCATGTCGAAAAAGTCATAGTATAGCATGTCGAAAAAAGTCATCGTATAGCATGTCGAAAAAAGTCATAGTATAGCATGTCGAAAAAAAGTCATAGTATAGCATGTCGAAAAAAGTCATAGTATAGCATGTCGAAAAAAGTCATAGTATAGCATGTCGAAAAAAGTCATAGTATAGCATGTCGAAAAAAGTCATAGTATAGCATGTCGAAAAAAGTCATAGTATAGCATGTCAAAAAAGTCATCGTATAGCATGTCGAAAAAAAGTCATAATATAGCATGTCGAAAAAAGTCATAGTATAGCATGTCGAAAAAAGTCATAGTATAGCATGTCGAAAAAAAGTCATAGTATAGCATGTCGAAAAAAGTCATCGTATAGCATGTCGAAAAAAGTCATAGTATAGCATGTTGAAAAAAAGTCATAGTATAGCATGTCGAAAAAAGTCATAGTATAGCATGTCGAAAAAAGTCATAGTATAGCATGTCAAAAAAGTCATAGTATAGCATGTCGAAAAAAGTCATAGTATAGCTTGTCGAAAAAAGTCATAGTATAGCGTGTCGAAAAAAAGTCATAGTATAGCGTGTCGAAAAAAAGTCATAGTATAGCATGTCGAAAAAAAGTCATAGTATAGCATGTCGAAAAAAGTCATAGTATAGCATGTCGAAAAAAAGTCATAGTATAGCATGTCGAAAAAAGTCATAGTATAGCATGTCGAAAAAAGTCATAGTATAGCATGTCGAAAAAAGTCATAGTATAGCATGTCGAAAAAAGTCATCTTATAGCATGTCAAAAAAAGTCATAGATAGTATAGCATGTCGAAAAAAGTCATAGTATAGCATGTCGAAAAAAGTCATAGTATAGCATGTCGAAAAAAAGTCATAGTATAGCATGTCGAAAAAAGTCATAGTATAGCATGTCGAAAAAAGTCATAGTATAGCATGTCAAAAAAAGTCATAGATAGTATAGCATGTCGAAAAAAGTCATAGTATAGCATGTCGAAAAAAGTCATAGTATAGCATGTCGAAAAAAGTCATCTTATAGCATGTCAAAAAAAGTCATAGATAGTATAGCATGTCGAAAAAAGTCATAGTATAGCATGTCGAAAAAAGTCATAGTATAGCATGTCGAAAAAAGTCATCTTATAGCATGTCGAAAAAAGTCATAGTATAGCATGTCGAAAAAAGTCATAGTATAGCATGTCGAAAAAAGTCATCGTATAGCATGTCGAAAAAAGTCATAGTATAGCATGTCGAAAAAAGTCATAGTATAGCATGTCGAAAAAAGTCATCGTATAGCATGTCGAAAAAAGTCATAGTATAGCATGTCGAAAAAAGTCATAGTATAGCATGTCGAAAAAAGTCATAGTATAGCATGTCGAAAAAAAGTCATAGTATAGCATGTCGAAAAAAGTCATAGTATAGCATGTCGAAAAAAGTCATCTTATAGCATGTCAAAAAAAGTCATAGATAGTATAGCATGTCGAAAAAAGTCATAGTATAGCATGTCGAAAAAAAGTCATAGTATAGCATGTTGAAAAAAGTCATAGTATAGCATGTCGAAAAAAGTCATAGTATAGCATGTCAAAAAAAGTCATAGTATAGCATGTCGAAAAAAGTCATAGTATAGCATGTCGAAAAAAAGTCATAGTATAGCATGTCGAAAAAAGTCATAGTATAGCATGTCGAAAAAAAGTCATAGTATAGCATGTCGAAAAAAGTCATAGTATAGCATGTCGAAAAAAGTCATAGTATAGCATGTCGAAAAAAGTCATAGTATAGCATGTCGAAAAAAGTCATCTTATAGCATGTCAAAAAAAGTCATAGATAGTATAGCATGTCGAAAAAAGTCATAGTATAGCATGTCGAAAAAAAGTCATAGTATAGCATGTTGAAAAAAGTCATAGTATAGCATGTCAAAAAAAGTCATAGTATAGCATGTCGAAAAAAGTCATCTTATAGCATGTCAAAAAAAGTCATAGTATAGCATGTCGAAAAAAGTCATCGTATAGCATGTCGAAAAAAGTCATCTTATAGCATGTCAAAAAAAGTCATAGATAGTATAGCATGTCGAAAAAAGTCATAGTATAGCATGTCGAAAAAAAGTCATAGTATAGCATGTCGAAAAAAGTCATAGTATAGCATGTCGAAAAAAGTCATAGTATAGCATGTCGAAAAAAGTCATCGTATAGCATGTCGAAAAAAGTCATAGTATAGCATGTCGAAAAAAGTCATAGTATAGCATGTCGAAAAAAGTCATAGTATAGCATGTCGAAAAAAGTCATAGTATAGCATGTCAAAAAAGTCATAGTATAGCATGTCGAAAAAAAGTCATAGTATAGCATGTCGAAAAAAAGTCATAGTATAGCATGTCAAAAAAGTCATCGTATAGTATGTTGAAAAAATAAATTAAAGTCATATTATAAAATGTGATAAAAAGTCATAAGGTAGTATGTCTAAAACAAACGAGAGAGACAAGAAACAACTTTAAACAGATTTAAAAGCTATTTGGCTGCCTCAGTTCTTTTTTATATTCCCTGGTTCACCTTTAGAGTAGAAACTTTCTGCATGCTCTGTGTCTCAGTAACTCTTGATTGAAGGGTCCCAGGGCATCCTAAACAGCTGAGAGTCTTACCTGAGATTGCAACAGTAGACTTCAGTCTGTTCCTTTGCTGTTGCAGCGAGCCATCTTGACAATGTTTTCCTATTGAGGCACTATGCCCGCTGTCATCCTACACACACTGGCACTGGCAGGTTCTGCAGTGGTAAATATAGATGCCCAGGACTGCATTTGCCTCGCCTTAGTCTTGTGTCAATCCCACACAATGCAGCATGGAAAAAAATGGCCCAATGGGAGATTTTTCTCTCTCTTTCTTTATCGATCTCTCCTCCGCTTTATTCTCACACACCTGTGAGGAGACAAAAGGCAGAAATTAAGAACCGTCACTCCAGGAAACTATTTTAAAAGACACAAACATCGAGAAAAATAAACAAAAGTGACATCAGAAGTTAAGAACTGTCACTCCAGGAAACTATTTTAAAAGACAGAAACATCGAGGAAAAGAAACAAAAGTGACATCTCTGACTTTGATGAGAAGCTTCTCTGTCACAAGGGGACTGTCTGGTGGGCTTGCAGACGGAGAGAAAAGAGCTTGAGTTTTCACCATGTAACAATCATTGATTGCGTAATGCCTTATTGATTACTGTAGGGGAAACTCTCTGTTCGCTATCCCTATGCAAAACAGTAGCTGAGGGTCAGCTAGGGAGCAGCACCAGAGTGTTTCTCACTTGGTCCTAAACCCATCAGGTCACTTGGTCGGAGGACAGTCCCTCTACCCATCAGGCATTTGTTTCATTTGGTGCAGCCTTGGGTGGGGCTGGCAGCGGGGAAATCTAAAAGATTTATTGGTGCATCAGACAGACATCCCCTGTTCTTCACATCACCATTCATCTTTCCTTTCCCCCCACATGTCTTCTTTATCAAGGCCCGAACATATGGTGACTTTTAAAGACTCGGGAGCAATTAGAGGAGCAAACCTCACGGCTCAAGTTCAGCTCATTTGTTGTCTCCTCTTTATCACCTTCACCTCCTCAGTGGAGCTCTTGCTCTTCAAACCCAGAGTGATTCATGGGCTACGGTTTACAACAAAGTACCCGTCCGTTTTACAACATCAAGAGGTGTCAACCTTCACCAGAATTAGATCCTGAGCGACGCAGAAGAGAACAAAAGACTTGAGTATGACATGTTCACTTGCTGCGACTGTTTTTCACCAAAAATAGAACAAAAGATTTTGATGTGTGGGGAGAGATGAAGGTGGTTTAGTGAAAAAAAAGACATAAAAAAAGACAATGCAGTGGGTTTCGACTTAAATATATAAGTAAAAAACACGAGAGAGAGACAGATGACAGGTGACTTTGGGACAGTTTTAGCTCCATTAGGTTCTTGTTTCTTCTTGACAGGTGTTTCCTGCAGGAATATGACAAAAAGTGCAAAGAAAGTAAGTAAGCCATTTTAGAAATACAGACAGCATTGTTCTCAAGCTCACGTAATTAGAAGACAAACAAGTTCTGGATGATGCATTTTCCCAGTTCACATAGTTTATGATATGTACTCTTTTGACATCTTATTCAAACTTAAACGACCAAATAATTATTTAACACAAATGGTTTAACAACTAAGTGCAGAGTTTGGTTTCCAAGGTCAATAATTAATTTATAACTGCAGCTTCTAAGCCAGAAGAGAACGGCTAAAAGTGCTCTGCGGCGATACACACCAAGGTCAAGAATGAGAAGAGAAAAGCTTTTTGCATGTTTGGCAACTGGTGATACAAATCAACTTGATTTCCTCTAATCTACAACAGTTTTTCACTCATGCAGAGTGAACGCATCTTGGCAGACTACTCCTCTTGTTGCCCATTAGAAACGCATTAGTCAAGGTGTGCTTGTATAACCCTTGTAAACGCTGACTGACGGCAGCAGTAGCTTCAATCAATCACCACACAACCACCAGCGAAGACAAGACTTTCAGATTCATTACTAAGATAGACGAGATTCAGCAACTGTTGGGGTGGACATGGAAATCAATTTCAGAGTTATATCCGTTTAACTAAATCACAGTTTCCCACTCTGCTGGGATGATCTTTGTCCGGGTTAATGCAATCATTTTGCCCTGCTAATCCTGGCCCAGGGCGCCAGGTGCTGCAGCTGGAGGAGCAGGCACAGCCACTGCTCATCTGCCTCTTCAGGAAATGTACCTACAAACTCACTGTTTAAACTACTAACATGCAGCTTCTTTTGGTGTATCTCATTTAGTTTCCTCACCTAATTATCATTAAAATATGAAGCAGGGATGAACATAAAGTATCCCTGGCTATTGCGCATCGCTGTGCATCTGTAACCACGGCCAACAGTGTACTGACACACCCTGGAGTACTACGTCACTGCAGCAACGTGAGAAGTTTAACCGGACGCATGGAATATTTGCTTGCGTTACACCGCGGGAAAAGTACTTGGGTACTAAATTTACATTTGTGTGGTGGATACAAGGAAAATGAAGCAGAACAGCAGGTATTATTAATTACAAGTGTAAAACAACACAACAACTCAGCTTACCTGCTTCATCGGGGATACATGGGTGAAGTCTGATCAAATTTGATAGACGGTGGCTTGGGACCATAGCAAACAATCCCTAATCTGTTGTCAGATTTTGATTAAACATTTTGCTAAACTCTGATTGGTGCATAGGCGTCTGTGACATCACCTTTTTCTAACTAAGCCCCGACCACCTCAAACCAGCAAAAAGAGACCAGACAAAACAAAACATTCATGTAAAATAACCAAATCTGCTCCAACTTTGGAAAATGTTATGTTCATGTATGACCACATTGCTCTTAGTGACACATCGACTGAGGTTTCTTTATCTCTGACTTCTCTATTTTATTTGGATTAAAAAAAGACACAAACATGAACGTATCTGTGATCTAAATCGGAGTTATTAATCCATAGCTCTCTGCTCTGCAGGTGTCCGTCACATTGACGTCAGAAATGCTGCACCCAGCGTCGTTCTTTCTTCTCCACACTGACTGAAGAGTGTTGCTCTCGGGCCAGGTGAATAATAATGTTCTACAAGGGATATGGATCTGTCCCTCCAGTAATCAATAACATCAGTGGAGCAGAGCTTTTCACATTGGACAAATGTCTCCAGTAATGAGAGAGAGAGAACAAGCTGAGAAAATAAGTCAATACAAATGATGAGCAGGAAAACTTAGAATAGCTCTCTCATATTTTGTTCTATCTGCCCCTTTAGCTGCTACTTGGGCACCATTAGATTTGTTATTTACTCCAGTAAGACGACATGTTGTCAATAACGCCCTTAGGAAACGACTAAACTATGGCAGCCGATAATAAAAGAGGAGAAACAGCAAGTCTAGTTTCTTTGTTTGTATTTGTTGCACCCTTAAGCCCTCCCTACTTTGAAGCTGCAGCATAAAATCTTTATGTTCACAAGCTTTCTGACCTGAATTCTGATGCTGCTATGATGTAGATATAGAGGCAGGAACAAACAGCCAGCACGAGATCTATTACAACTTTGAGAAAGGTTGTGGGATTAGTTCACTCATATAACAAAAAAAAACATTGGAAATTTGGTTTAATTTGCTAAGATTGAGATTATCTGCATCTGACCCATCAGCTGTCACCCCAATATGGAGGTTCCATAAATTGTATATAATGTTCACACTCAAATGACGGAACGCGCTGGATAATCCACAGCTCTCACTGCCAATAGTTTTAATTAGAACGATTATCTTTGTAAAAAGTATTTTCTGTTTGACTGAAGTGACCCTGCAAACACGATCAAGGCGGACGTGTCTGGATGCTCTGCCAACTTGTCTGAGAGCCTGCTGTGGAGGAATGCACGTCCATAGAATCAGTTCAAGCCATAATCTGGTTTGATTAGTGTGTCCTGTTGGACGAGGAAAGGAGCGGCACCCTGCTGACTGCAGCCTTTAGGCTGCTGTCACACTCTGCGTGAAGTCTCCGAGAACTTGTAATGAGGCCAGCCAAGTCCTTCTCTCTCCTGTCGTTGACGGGCGAGTCTGTGTGTGGGTGTGCGTGCGTCTCAATCCAGACACACACAGACGCACACACCTGGCAACCAGTAGGGCATCAAGATATGGTAAATATATTAAAACAGCTTCTTTGCCTCCAGCAGCACATTTACATACAAATATAATATATAAATATCTGTGTAGCTGACACACTCAAAGGTATTTATGAAACATTATGGTTCATTTTTTAGTCTGAATTTTCTTTTGTTAGGCAAGTATGTTTGAGACTTTTCCTCCTTTCACATATATTTGCAGTTCAGAACAGGTATTCAGAGTTGTATGTGGCTTCTATTACTCCTGTACATTTGAAGTAAACACTGTTTTCGTTATTTTGATATGTCGGAGGTCGATGTACTTATATTTAGAAAAACAAATATTGAAAGATTGTCTGTTGTTCTGGATTTCTCTGACTCAGAATTCCTCTTCCCTCTTTCTTTGTCACTCTCCGTTGTTTTTCCTACTCTGTCTTGCTAATGAGTGGCTAATGGTTTCATCGGCTCCAATGAGTAATCCACTTAACCGAATGGCTCTGCTCGGTCCGCAACATAACCACAGCTTCCCCTACAAGGAATGGAGCCATTTAAGAGTGACTGTTGACATGTCTGCCTGCTGTGTGTGTGTGTGTGAGAGAGAGAGAGAGAGACGGGTGAGTGAATTAAAGACTGCGTGGTAGGCAAGAGAGAGTGTTTTCTACTTTGCCCAAGAGAGTGTGAGACAGATGCTGTTAGAAACTGACTTACATTTCTAATGAGCACAGGGGCATCAGTATCCATTGGTGAGTGAACAATGTTCCCCTGAAGACGGAGCTCAGTGGAGGTTCTTGGGTTGGGTGGAAGATAGAGCCGTCAAGCAGGAAATGGTGTCACACGCTAAGGAGTAAGGGACTGCTGCGACCTGTGTGCAGGGAAATAAATATCGTTTGACACAGCCAGGCATGTAATGGAAAAACCAAGGCACCAAAACCCAAGGACGCAAATACACACATACACACACACACAAACGCACACTGTGCAAAAATGTTCAGCAGAAAAACAAAGGCAGCTTCTCGCTCATTCTGGGTCATCAAATCAATAGTGTTTGACAGATTTATTTCCACATAGAAAAATATTTAAACGAGTGCTTTTGCAGTGATTGATCTGAGCATAGTTTGAGTTTGCCATTCAAATACTGCTTAATTTACTGTAGTATTGAGATGTAAAGCACATTCTATGAACCAGTCCTAATATCACCTTTTCAAATAGCATTTGCAGCCCACTTTAGCATGGACAAAATGTAACTTAAGCTAAAAGGAGAGATTTATATGGAGTAAATTTAGCTTCGATAAAGATTTGTTGATGACGTTTGTGCTTAAAGCCTGAATACATGAAAAATTCAATAAGAGTTTCAGAAATGACACAACAGAGCCGACCTAGGCATTTTCATAAAATGCTATTAAAATAAATCTGGGTCTGGTGAGGCCAGTGCCACGTTTCATGTTGCTCTGGTTGCAGATCAGAGAACAGCTGCAGACTGTGCAAGCTGGACAGAAGGATATGAACCTGGGGTCTATGGATGTGAGGGCAGAGAAACTGTGCCACTGTGCATGACACCACCTCTATTCAGAAAACAGAAAATAAATTCAGCGTGCATGAGTGTCTTTGTTCCTTGTTACTACGGACTGATAGTTGTCCTCAGTGTACCACGAGGGCTTACGTTTTTTTTGTGCAAGTATAATTTTTCATCTAATGTCGTATATCTTTGCATACTTTGTTTACTGTAGTTAGCAGTGAACAAAATAATTGGAGTGCAGTCTACAATGTGTCGTTCTTTTATTATTTGAGTTTAGCAGATGCTTTGAAACATCTAGCTTTGGTTTTGGATTAGTTCTGATTTACAATAATACCTGAACATGTGCCGCTTGAACCAGGCCCAACAGCTAAACAAAGACAATCCAGAAGTGGATTGGCACTAAAGGTCTTTATTAACTTGTTTGAAAATACATGTGGGAAGGTTGGATACATTTAGTTATGTTTTAATTGCATGCTTTTCTGTAAAAACAAAACCGCCTCTGGGATGATAAAGGTCCTAATCTATACACCATCTGTTACTCAACTGTTAAAGGTACAGTCTGTCCACACAAGTCTATTTGGGAGATGAATCAGCACAAATGACTCAATATAGTGTCACTAAATAGTTGAGAGGTTTTGCTGTTCTTGATCAAGCCCTTTCTCCTGCAGGCTCAAAACACCATATGATCCTTGAAGTGAATGTGGTTCATGAATGAAGACAGGAACAGAAGGAAAAAGTAGTTACAGTTCTTACATCTTTAATGTAAACAGCAGTTTTTAAGGGGCTTTGAAAAATCCTAAAGAAAAAGCATCCGAAGGTATTAAATAGGAAGGGGGAAATATATAAATCATACTTCAAATAACCATGATCTGTTTTTAAATTAAAAAAGTACATCAACTTTTAATTTTGTGGCCATATAGTCCTGAACAAACAAAAAAATAAAAGACAACTTCCCTTGACCAAAACATTCTCTTTGTAATACAAACTACTAGGCAGATTCACAATTTTAAAATCCCTAAATTATGAACATCTTACAAATGATAAACAACAAAAAAAAAAGATCAAATATTGCTTAGGAATGTTGTGTACAGCAGTCATTACAACGAGAGAGACTCAAATGAGGGAGGGGCGAGTGTGTTTGTATGTGTTTTTCACAATGGTGGTGCTCTTACGGTTGTTTTTGGCAAAGCCACTCTGTAGTTGTGTACAATATGCAATAAGCAGCGCTGGGATAGTAACATTAACATTTTACTATTTAAAAGGAAGGTTTTTTTACTAAAGTACAGTGCCTTTATTTTGACGATTGACTTACTCTTACAGTCTTCAGTATATGTGTAGCAGGACAGAGCGGATATTAGAGACTATTTCCATGAAGTATTCCACTTAAAATGTACTTCAATCTTCCTTTCAGCCTCTTGGAAAACATTTAGCTGCCACAAATACTGTAAGTGACAATGTGACAGGAAATACTGCTGGAAAGGTGATAACAAAGCACAAAACCCCATTCCTCTCTGATCCTGAACTAAACAACCATCCCTCCAAAGAAGCCCTGAGGAAAAACAAAAAGTAAACATAAAAAAGGACGACAAGGAAGATACATTTCTAAACATTTGTCTACCACAATCTTCAAGCATAAGGACTGCAGGGGCCTTCGGTCGAGAAGAAGAAGTGAATGTCTCAAAACATCAGACACAGGAGGAGAGTGAGGAAAAAGACGGAGGACGACCAACGACAGGCAAAACAAATACTTCCCGGTTTGTCTTCTCCATGGCAACCTGATGACTCCGCATCAAACCAGAGTCCCCTCAAGTGCAGCGAGCCTATTAATATGCACCGTTTTCTCTCTTATAGAGGTCTAGCAAGAAGCAAGAGGAAAATTGTTCAATAAATCCTTTTTTCGTTCAGTCACAGTTCATTTTTTTTTTTTACATTATATGGTTTTATTTGTGTTGTTCCAGTTTATAAGAAAAGGGAATTGGTCCAGGGAGTACAGTAGGAGCTGGGAAGGTTTGTGTTCGGGCTCGTGGGGTTGTTCTTCTAGTTACAGTCGTAAACAAAGTCATAGTTGCTAGGTTCTTTGGGAATCGGGGGCGGGGCCTCAGGAATCTGGATGTTCTCTAGATCCAAGAGCCGGAGCTTCATCTCCATGGAGAGCAGGGTGTCCATGTCCGATTTGGTGTAATCGCTGGTCATCTCCTTCCCCAGGAGGGCGTTCAGACCGTCGGTCCACACGCAGTACTGCAGAGACAAACGGAGGTGGATCCAAAATGAAATGAAATCAAAATGGTGCTATTAGAAAGACTTCGTAGTCATAACTAACAAACGAAATACTTCCAAATCCACAAATGAAGCATGCTGTGTTTTTAGAGGAGCTGGTTGACACTGTGCAGACTCCGCCTGGTACAGAGACACGCAGGCATAACAGAAGCAAACACCGCGACTCAGGAGACACAGAGCAGGGACACATTCTTCTCTCTTGTCCTAAATACAAACTTCTATGTTTCAAAAAAAAAAAAAATGTATAAAAAGTTCCTGGCATCAATTAACTTGAGAAGTTAGTTACATGAAAATACAAGATTATGGTCAGTATATGATTATAGTTTTTGTATAAGTATCAAGTCAATTGAGATAATAATAGTCATGTTGGAAATCTAAGTGACATGGAAATAGGTTTGGGTGATATGATGACACATACAGCCAGTAATATAAATGTGTCAACTATCATTAGCTAAGCCTTGAATATCTTAGTGTTTTAGGCCATTATGGACAATGCAGCAAACATAATTGCACATGTTTCATGTCTCTGAATGCTTAGTGTCTTTACATTGCTGAGATAAATGTACATACATGGTCCACTGTGTCAGTGTAAAATAAACCTCCTAAATACGGTAAAGTGATGATAATATCCAGTACATATCTGGCTCGTACTCTTGCTTATGCACTAGTATACAAAGAAATAAATAAAAAGTGTGGGTGTTGTCACGGTTGGCTTACCTCAAGCTTGTCAGGAGCGATAAAGTTTAAATACTCGTCCGACTCATAGAGGACGGAGAAGGCCAGCTCTAACACCTCCTGGAGAGAGGACAGAGTGAAAGGCAGAGAGCGAGGAGCGAGGAAGAGAAAATGGTGCAGAGACCGAGCGGAAGATGCAGACAGCGACAGAGGGGAGGAGGTGGGACGGAGAGAGGAGAGAGAGAGAAATAAATAAAGAACAGGTGAGATTTACATCACAATGCAATCTCCCCGTCCTCGACACGTCTTATCACCATCTGTTACATCAGCAGCATATCAACTCATCGGGTATTAGCGAGGTAGAGCTCGCAGAGAGAAATACATGGGACGCCCTCAGATACAAGATATTGAAAAATGCCTGGGGAGGTTGGGAATATGATGTGATATGATATATGCTGTCTGGTGTATTCCCACTGTGGTCCACTGTAGGAAATGGAACAGGCACACCGAGAGCCAAATTTGTGTACATGAAAGCAATTCATTAACCGCTCGCTTGCAATCTGTGTGAAATTAGCATCTGATTTACTAAGGCAGCAGGTAATTACACAGTCAGAGACCGGGACTGCAGTCTAGCTGCCCTTTGTGAGGGTGAGACCTTAAAAGATGTCGTTCAGTGGTGGAATTTGTCTCAGGTCAGGAAGCTCCGAAGAGTAAAGATGTATTGATGAGGACATAGAAATATTTATGGGACTTTTAAAAAGAAAGATATTGGTCAAATTAACATCTCGACTTGATGGAGAAGTCAGGAGATCACCAAAATGATTCCAGTTCATCCTGAGGGGACCATGAATGCCCGTACAATCCATGTACGTAATGACAGTGAAACAGCTGAAGTCTCCATAGAGTCACGGGACAACTGCAACCAAATACACTTTTGTAAATGAAATAAGTGTAATCCCCACGGACTGGTACATTAACAGCGCAGTTAGCAGTTCCAGTTTATGGCCACAACGCTCTTTATTTGGTGTAACATTGTGCTCATTTATCAATGCTCTTTTTTAGCTGGTTTTTGTGCAGCCCTCACTTTCTTGCAGTAGTTTCACTGCCATTATTGAGTTTTCCATAAAATACGGCTTAATTAAATCTTCTATTCCCCACCTCAGCCATTGGTGCTTAAAAGCTGCACAATTCTGCACCTGCTTTTTAGACAGAGGGTTCTTCACGCAAGTCGGACCCATTGCAAATCTTAAGTAAATACAGCAGAACATGCGATAATCCAGACTTATCACAGCTCCTCCAGTCATTTTGGTGATCCTCCCTTTAAATTATAGTACTGTAATTTACTGTAATGTATACTGTAAAGCCGGAAGATGTGCGTCAGTAGCGAGATGCGAAATACCGCACAGACGACAGGTAAATTGCACTTCCAGGTCGGTGCACCTGTTCGCTAAATAACACGCATGTCTTGAGGCACATTAGGCGTCTGAAACAAAGTAAATATGGCTCCGAGTACATACTCATGGGGGTATATGTGTACGGAATTATTACAAAAACACTGCTGGCCACCTCACCCGCCCACCTCTGTCTCAGTGTCCCACATTCAAGCTCTGCCTTGAAGCCCATAGAGGTGACTTTGGCTGGCCTTGTAACAGTGAGTAATGAAATGTGCTTGTGTTCTCATTCACAAGGCTGGGACAGGCCTGCTAGACGGCCCGCAGACCCCCCTCAGGTCATTCCCCTAGACAAGGTGCGCTTATCGACAGGGTAATGAAGGAGACAAAGCAGGGAGGAGGCGGGCTGCTTTGTCTTCAAGGCTATTTACCCAAGATCCAATATATCAGAGTCCCGCGGGGGGGGGGGGGGGGGGGGTGGGGGTGGGGGGGAGACGCCGAAGGTTTCCAGAGGCAAAGTGCAGAAGACGAAAGGCTGATGTGTACACAGCCGCACACAAGATGGCTCTTTCATCCTGGTTAAGGCACTGCAGAGGGCAGGCCCGATGTGTTACTTTCAAATTAAACAGCAAAGACAAGAAGGTGGCATGTTTTTGGCGACTCTTTTGTAATTTGTGTCTTCGGCTTAATTCTGTAATTGTTTTCTTCACAACGCCACTAGTGGAGACGTCTTTTCTGTGCTGAGCAGTGAGACACAAGTTATTGTGTTATTTCTCAGAGCAAAATTACGTAACTGACATGTTATACAACTCTCACGCACGCAGAAACACATAATCTCGCCTAGATACACACCCACACATATGCAAATACACACACAAACACACCTTGTTTTGCTTCAGGGCTCCCTTCTCCTTCATGTGAGGACAGTCTTTGCCGGTGATAACAGCTTTGATATCAGCCACAGGCACTGCAGAGAGGACAGAAGTGAGTTAACAACAACAACAACAACAACAACAACATTGTTGTCACAACTGTGTCGTCCCAGATGGGTGGCTGGTTTATTCAAGTGATTAAAAGTTAAAATTCTCCTCAGATCTGTCATTGCGAGTAAAACTGATGTTATAATTGTCTGTTGAAGCTACAATTGGTAACAATACATGAGACAGATAATATGTGAAACTAGAATTAGTTCCGCTATCGTTAAAGTTTCAGTTTACATCCATGTCTGTTAAAAATGTCATCACTTCATCATTTCATCCTATTAGACATTGATGTGAAATTGTCATAATTAGCACAGGAATTCTTGAGTTGTGGCCAAAAACATGTTTGTTGAGGTCACAGTGACCTTTGACCACCAAATCAGCTCGTCTTCGAGTCCAGGTGGACGTTTGAGTCACATTTTAGAAACAATCCTTCAAGTTGAGATATCACGTTCGCAAGAACGGACCACTCGGCCTGCCGTCTGTCCCAAAACATAATGCCTCCGGCCACAGCTGTCGCTGGCACAGAGGCATACAAATCAGGTTCCTCTGCCTTCTTTTAGGGCTCCTTATGCCATTTACAATACAGCACACAAAGAAAAACAACCCATCGAAATGCAGCTGTCAATCACTGCTTGTACAGCTTGTGAACTCCAATCAAACTTTCAAAATGAACTCTCAGATGTTTTCAGGAACACATTTTAGTGTACTCTTTAGCTGTAAAATGAGAAAGTTTGCTCTGGTTTAATGGGCGATGCTTTGTTTTTGCTTAACTGTTCTCAACATGGCGGATGGGTCACAGTTACTGACTGCAGCTTTAACGCCAGCAGTCGGTGTCAATGACGCTTGGCCACGCTGTATTTTGGGGCTATGTATAATATCAGCGAGGATAGAGACTGCCGACTTGTAGAAAATATATATTTGAAGGAATATTGTGAGCTGCAATTAAAATACATACCGTGTCACAATAGTGGGTAAAGACTATTAATAATTTAAATTGACACTCACGTTTGTCCTGTAAAGAGTCGTGGGGCACTTCGCCCTGAGGGCTCTCTTCCAAATCTCCGTAGTGCAGGACTTTATGGTTCGGAGAAAGACGGCAATACCAAAACTTATCTGGGGAAAAAACACAAGTAGAAAGGAAGACGGAGGGGAGGAAAGGGGGAGAAAAAGAGAGAGAGGAGGGGAGTTGTGAAATCATTCAGTGGCTGGCATAAGACATCATATGGGATTGGATGAGTCATCGACAAAATTAGCATGGCACAAAAAAAACAAAAGAAAACAGCCTTGAGGAAAATCCACAGATGGGCCGTGATGCTCTGCATGAGGGAGGGATCTTGATGAGCAACAATACAGATGGCTGCTCTCCATCATCTTAATAATGATTCAACAACAATCCACACACTGAAGTCAAAATAACAGAACAAAGACATCCAGGATTTCTTTCTCTGATGAAACCGTAACTATGAAAATAAAAATCAAACATGTAAAGCAGGAGGCCCCAAATGCCTACAGGAAGCACCAACAATGACAGATCATTTAATAATGTTTGCTGGTGTTACATGTTTTAATTTAAACAATAAAGGCTCCGTTTACAAGTTCGTGAATGGAGCTAAAGATGTACACTAAAATACAAAAAACTGAAACTTTGAAACTTCTCATATCCACTTTCTGAGACCGTTTCAAAAGGTGAGGATGCAACTTCATGGTCATTTAGAGACTGGACTCAATGGTTTTGCATTTGTCACAAGTAACATATTAGTAAAACTACAAGTGAAAAAGCACAAAAGTCCCTAAAATGATGTGCTGCATGTGAAGGATAACGTGGTCAGAAGTTGATCTGGCTGTATTATTCATACTAGACAGCTATAAGACTTTTACACACACTTTCTAAAGTGAGAAGCAGTTTAGAGACGCACTGTTTTAGTGCCTTGACAAGGAGCGTTACTACATAATGCAACTGGATACTTCATGTTATTGAGACAGTTTCACGCAGAAAAACAAAGAAACAAACAGAAAGCTCTAGAAATAGGTTGTATTATACTATCACTCTGGCCAGGTTTTGTTACAGGCTGGACAGAATTTGAGCAAGACATCAAATGACCAAAAATCCATAATTGATGATGATGAGTTAAGTGTGTTTTTCTCTTGGCTGATGTGATGTGTAATCCTCCAGCAGCCCGTAACTACCAGCTGTGTCTGTAAAGTGCAGCTTCGGCCTCTGCGGCCAGCCTGGTGTTGGTTAGTGGTTCCCTGCCAAAGTGGGCACCAAGCTGAGCTGGCAGTGAGTGGGCACAGACTGGGGAGGTCTGACTGGCGCGTGCATGGGCGGCACAGTCCAAATCCTAATTGCTGAAAATAGACAGTTGGCTTTGCCAGGCTGGTGCAGCGTGTCCACGGGGAGAGGATAGAGACGTGTGCAGCGGCTGTGAGGAGTGTTTTGGGAGAAGACGCCATCAACTGTTCAGCCTAACTGATAGCGTGACGTGATGTGTGTGCATGTGTGTCTTTACACAAGCGCATAAGTTCTTCCTTTGACTTCAAGGCACTGTACTTCTTCTATCTTGGACTGAATTGCATTCTGTTATAATTTAAACTATATTTGTGTGATTCAGGGTGAACGACATGGTGAGATTAAACAGAATCAGGACAAATATCTAAGTTTATTTTTGCTTTAGTGCAGCATTTATACAAGGTACACTCTCCCGAGCCCCACGTTACCCGTCGGTAAGCTGCACTTAAAAGACTGCACAGGTAACACTTCTTCTTCCAAACTTCAAAAGACTATCAACCTGAGCTTTAAGAAAGAAGCATCCCCCTACAACGGGCAGAACAGCACTTTGGAAGGTGGATTGAAGAGTCATCTGCTCTGAAGTCAACCAAATTAATATTTGATAAGGGTACTTGAGTCCCCGCAGGCTGGAGGACTTTGAGATATTCATACAAGATGCTGAGGGAGAAATGGGAGAAGGAAGGAGGAGGGCAGCACATTTTCTGTTTGTAAAAAGAAAGGACAAGTTGATTGAATAGGACACGAATAAACCAAGTTTCATTTTATGTAAACCCCCCTGTGAAAATGAAACTAGCTGGAGGGCTCCTTTTATTCTTGTTCAGCTCTCCTGAATTCCGCAAGACAAAGTGCTCTTCACATTGTCAATGCGTAGATATACTGCGTATAAGTACCAGCATGAGAACAAAGGCTCAGAGAGGAGAGGGAGGAAAGGATAGATGAGTATGGGTGGAGGAAAGCGAGATGAGAGAGGGGGGGGGGGGGGACGTATGAATGAAGGAGCACATGCACAAGGAGAAAAATAGAAGCAAACCAAATTTAAAAAAAGGAGAGTGTTGGGGAGAAACAGCATGTCCTTGACACCATCAAGAGCGCTCAGAGGCAAAGACAGCTACAGCTAGCTTGGAGCAGGCAGACTACTCCGCTACAGTCAGCGTGCCGTTGAGAAGACGATCAGATACTGGATCTGGGTGATGCTTTCCACCTGAACATCTGTCCTGCAACGTCTTTTCAATTCCCCCCCCCCCCCCCCCCCCCCCACTCCATTCCTTTTTCAGTTTTGTTTTTTTTGTTTGTTTCTGTAATTCAGCTTTGACAACATCTGGATGACAGCTGCCAAGAAAAATCGTGACCAGGCTTTCAAATGCCAAAATGCATTGGTGTCATTAAAAACTCTTATCTGGTTGTGCTCAATTTGATTCGACTCATAGGAAGCTGATGACAACAAAGCAATAACAACAAACCAACTTCCAACCTGGGCCTGTCACTGTTTTGTTTTTTTGAATAAGTAGACAGAGAGGGGTGAAGGAGAGTGCAAGAGGGAGGAAAGAAGAGTGAAGAGTTCAAGTTTAAAGCGGATGAAATCCTCTTTGAGTGAGGAACGTTACATCATGCATTATAAATGTATACGTGCGTACTTTTGGGTATTCACAAATGTATGTTCCAATCGACACACAAACATCAAGCAATATGAACATATGTAAAACAAATGCACACATTAAAACCTGATTAAATATGCAGATTTCAAGTACAGATCCTTAACTTTAACTTCTCAGATCTGATCAGGTCTGTGAATTTTATTTGTATTTATTTACAGAGTGTGAAGTGTGTGCATGGATTGCCTGACGCTCATGGATCAGGTTACATTTCTTGACGTGTGTGTAGATTGGAACACACATTTGTGAATAACCCAAATTACGCACAACTTGTTATTTTTCATTTCACATTTGTGACCATTTTGAGATCAGTTTCACTCCATATGAATGCTACTCCTCTCTCTTTCCTCCCTCCTTTCTTTCTAGTGGCAGTGAGTGTGAAATGAATAAAATGCTGTCCTATCTGAGCTGGCTGCTGGGTTTCCCCTTTCTATCCTTCTTCCCTTCTCCTCTTCCGTTTCACTGGGGAGGAATATTATCAATACTTTCACTATATCAAGTCAAAAGAGCATATCTATGAATGCACATTGCATTTACGGACATGTGCTTCCTACATATCATAACAAGCATGTGAACATCTCAAGATGTCCTCTGAAAGTTGCCGTCTTCGACATCCACCAACCCACAAACAGTCTAACTTGTGTTATGTTTCACACTGCTTTAACATTTTCACTACACCCTCCATCCTGTACTGCGGAGCCCCGGGTTACCGCAGTCGGCTCTTTTATCACTCCTTCATTTCTTTTCTAAAGCTTTCTCTAGAATTCATCCTGACAAGTGTATATAAATGTGTGTTCACCCTGCTTTCGGCTTAGTGTATCCTTGAAGTTCTTTGCATGCAGGGGCAAAAGGAGGGGAAGATGGCGTGTTTGTGCATCTCAAGACATAAAAACATGTGTAATTTAAATAAACTGGAACACATTTCTGTATGTGTTCCAGCAAAAGAGGCAGCGTGTCGCATGTGCATCTGCCTCAAAGGCTGACAGAGCCAGAAAAATGAGTGTGGACTTTCATGACAGCAGATCCACAGCAGCCCAGAGCTTCAAAGATCTCCTGTGATACACATTTCCTGTGGGGTTTTTTGTAAAGCAGAGGGAATAAGTCGATGAGTGCAGAGAGGAGGGATGAAGAACAAACAGACAGCAGTCAGAGGATGGATTACCTTTGGGAACACGGCACGGGGAGATGTTGATTTCCATGCCTGTGTGGTTGTAATCTGTGGATGCATGTGTGTCTGTGATACATGTGCGCATGCATGCGAGTGCTGCGCGTCTCACCTTGCCTCCTGCGACTACTGATTTTCCTGAAGCAGGTTCCGTCACACAACCTGTTGAGCCTCTGCTGTTTGATCAACTCCATGATCTCGGGCTGGATCTTCTCCCTCAGCTCCCTTTAGAGGAACAGAAAATGAAAACATTATTGGCTTTAAGAGAAATATCTAAATTCCAGCAACCACATCGTTCCAGATGTGGAAAGCAGGGCGACGGTGAGGAACAAGATGCTCTGAGATCTGGAAGTGAATTGTTTTACAATTTCCCAGGTTTTCTGGAAAAATGCATTATTCATTTTAATCCTCTGGTTTTACGGCCGTCAGGAGGGAACAGAGAACGCCAGATACAAAAATAAACTTCCACACATGCATGCACATGTTCACACAATCAGAAATATGTCATGTAGCGTCCCAAAAGGCTGATCAGTGGGAAGCTGTGCTGCCTTAGCTCTCGCTGTCATTATTTCGTGCGTGCCTGTGTTGCATATGAATGTGGAGCACACAGCACTAGTCAACATAAATTATTTATATTATCTGCCCGAGCAGCGCTGCTGCCCATCTTTATTTCTCATCATTATACTTGAGTCTTTTCTCTTACAATTGACCTTTTTATTATTTTCCTTTCTTTAGAAACAGGACGAGCTCGACAGGATTTCAGCCTTTCTAGTCACATAAAAGCTTCGCATTTCTATCATTTCTTCATGTTTTCCATTGCTGGTGTTCTTGATCACATTTTTGTCCTTTTTTCTCTCTTCAGGCTCATCCGCACTCATCTCCCTTCATCTGTCTCACTCTGGCAGTCTTGTGTGTTTGCCTCATCAGTGACGCCGGTCATTACATTGATCTGTGGTCGGACCTTCACTCTGGCGTCCTTAAAGAAGCAGCTGGTGAGAGAGGTGTGGCTCATTGCATGTAGGATGGATGATGATGGTTCGGCTTTACTGCCCTCTTATGCTATTCTTCTGACTGAGCTAGACACAGGAAACTGATCTGAGACCGTCTGATGGTTTGGCTGCATTGTCCTTTTAGGAAGCTGCTCCAGGTTCAATTTAAAACTTCTTTCCAGCAAATGCAGAAAATCACAGACATTTGAATAAAAAGGGCTGAGGCGTTGTACTGGTAGACCTCTATAAAAGGAAGCACTCTGGTTGGTAAATGATTAAAGAAGTGAGGCAAAAGAACAATTTACAGCTTTGTAGAAATGTACAGCACCTACACCAGCATATCAGTAAAATATGTATGCACAGGTGGAGCAGGGAATCAATAATGAATTACATTACAGCCACTTTTCATCCTAATTTTCTGGGGACTGCATTACAATTAAGTTGTGTATTACATCTCAGAAGTGTATCCTCAGCAGTTCTGAGTTGACCTGCTGCATGAATTTATGTGGTGTCGATTTTATTTTCAGTGCAACTTTCAGTAAATACAAAACTTTCCACTTGCATTACAGAGAACCACATTACACTAACTAAAGCAGAAATACCTCAAAGAGTCAACATGAAATATAAGACAAAAAGACGTCTACCGGAGACACGGCTTTGATCTGACGCCGTAATAGCTCCTCGCCACCTTCTTTTGATGTCTAAAGTCATTCTCTACATTAACTGATGGCAGAAAGCACTTAAAGCAGGCAACACAGAGCCCCTTTAACTCTGCAGCCTGACATGCTCTGCTCATTAGGTTTGCAAGTCATGACTGTGCTGTATTGATTAGAGGAAAATTCCAACCTCGGGTAGTCTCACGTTGTTGAAGGAGACTCTTCAGTCTGTGATCAAATGTTACAAAATGTGCTTTTTCGTTTATCTCAGCCTGAGATTGGGTGGGAATTTGTTGCATTCTGATATATTCTTGTTTTTCCTATTAAATACAGGAAATTCAGTGTATTATACATATTAAACCGCGTTTGTTGCAGAAGATAATTACATCGTTTGAGGGTACATTTCTCGCAACTCCCTTTGCTTTTGTTCTTTCTCCAATAGGATTAATTGGCTGTTAAAAGTTTGGTCTCTACCCTTCCAATATCGATTCAATAAGCCGTTGGCTCAACATTGATTACTGTTCAGAGGGACGAGCTCTCTCTGTGAAACAATTTTCCAATAGTGCTAGCTACTCCATTAAAGACAGGCAGGACCGAACAACGTTCTCCATTACAGGCCCTGCAACCATGATTAGTCAATGAATGATCCATTACAGACCGGCTCTCCATGCTTTGTGAGCTGGAGGGTCGTTAATGGAGTATTCACTAGGAAGACCATTTGCAGACAATTTGAATTTAATGCATATTTCAATCATGAGAGGAGGAGAGCGCAGGAGCAACCTGCTTTATGTCAGTAGCTGGCATTTGGTTGACAAATGGAAAGCAGAACAAATTGCAATTACAAGCATATTAATGACAACTTTCTTTTTTGTAGATGCAAATGACGTCCTTATTTTAGTCTTAAGACCTGTTTAGGTAGTTGAAGACAAGGGAATATCACTGAGCAGTTCCTCCAACGCTACAGAAAATGTCTTACTTTCTAGTCCGAATGGATTTACTCAACAAAGCTGTCAGACCTACAGTATGAATGAATACAGTCAATGGTATTCACACAAAATTCAGCAATTTGTTGCCACCTCGACTTCCCACACTCCTCGCTTTTTGTGGGACCAATACAACCCTTTGACAAATGTGTCTACATCATACTGGCCATTGATTGCTTGACTCACAGGATGGGGCGGGACTGGAAGTCTTCCTGATTCATCCTTTCGGACTGGCGTATCTTCAGGATCTCTGTGTAGCTCAGGTTCTGCAGGCGACTCTTGAACTGGTCCAGGGAATTAGGCTTGAGAGTCAGCGCTCGCATGATCTGCTCCCTCACCACCTGCATTACCTGCAGAGGAGACAAAAGGGCAGAGGAGGGCGCGGTGAGATCATCATGGATGCAGGATCCACAACAGGGTGTAGAAAGAGTGTGTGTATCGGCCAAAAAACAGAGTCGGCACAGTCAGGAAGTTAAAACTAACCCCATCCCTATTACAGGGGGCAGGGGAGCATATAAACTCCTGTTTAGTTCCCGACAGGATTATTATCATTTTTTTCAGAACTGGAGCCTGTAATCCAGTCTGGTGCACTGAGCTTTAAGAGAGAAAAGAGCAAAGAATAATAATTCGACAGTGGCAAGTCAGTTGTTAGCCTCGGTATCATGCATCAGTGAAATGCATGAGAGAAATGAACTCCCTAGCTAGCTAATACCATTAGTCTGGCTGTGGCTGCAGAAGCATGACATGGTGTGGTGTTCCAAGTCATCTATCACACTTGAGGGGTCTTTGTGATCAACCGAGGTAACAATACAATAGGAAAACACTTCTATGTCTAGATCAATTTGCCTGCAGTGTATCAAGAGATAATTAAAGTCTACACACAGACCTCTGTGTGAGAAAACCAAATCATCAACAGTGAATAAACAATATCAGTCTCCTCCACTGTCAGACCACACACAGGCTGAAGAGGAAATCTTATGTTTACGGAAAGAAAAAAGGAATAAAATTAGAAAACGGTGGTTAGCCGGTGAAAGTGTTGGATGTATATCATCCTCTCAATAAATCTGATGGGAGAAACCTATCAACAGCTATCAATAAGTAATATGGGGTTATGGTAAATGGTAAAATGGTTGATAAAGTGGGACTTTTCATGATCCTGGCAGACTTGCACTATATTGCTTTCATATTGTAGCGCGGTAACACTGGATGTGACCAAACAAAACCAACTCTCTGAACTAAACAGTACTTAAATGCATTAAGATGTGAAATGGAATTAAACCCACAGATTGTTACACAGTGAATAAAGCACCAATTCTTATCAAAGCATAACATCTCCTCATCCTTCCGCACACACACTTGAGCCTCCGGAAATGAGTCCTAAGCTGCCTCCATTTAGCTTTGCAATCTCACAATTTAATTTGCTTTACATTAGAATTTGAGCACTGATATAATTCATAGATGGATTTATTTATTTGTGAAGATATTCAGTACACACACACAAGGGAGCAAACATAATTCCTAATATGCTGAAGGACATCACCTGCAACAGTGGTTTTCCCTCAAAACTGAGAGTATCTTACAGAGCTTTGATAGACGTCAGCCTGTAAATCCTGCTGATGCACTATATGTGATATTTGGCTTTAAAAATAAACTTCGCTGGGCTTCATAATATTTCTCGAGCGAGTTTGAGCGGCGCTGTTCGAATTACTGCAGGAGATGTGATGCCAGACGTGCCAAGCAGCCCTGATTACGGATCAGCCTTGTTAGCAGCCACCTCCGGGCCTGCAGATGCTGATTCACTGGATCAGATCATACTGAGGTGACAGAAAGAAATAGACTTCGTCTTCCCTTCTGTTCGCTTCGATTTTACTCTACTGTCTCTCTTTTCTCTACATGCCTTGTTAATGAAATGCTCGAGGACACAAAAAATAAAAAAAAGCTTCTGCAAACATTACTACGTCGACTCGAAGAGTTTAGGGTGAGGATGAGTCTTGTGTCTTTGTATGCACTCAGAGATAGTTTTTGGACTTTCCTTATAACTGGTGTGTTCTCCTTTTCTGTACTCTTCCGTTTCATCTGGGCTCCTCAACCTCAACTATGCCAAAACCCAGAGAGCCAAGAAGCCAAACACAGTCTTATGTAATGTTGTTCTCGCTGTTTAGGTTTACTGCAAGGCGATTACTCATCTACTTGCTAACCTCTGAACTCTCACTAGTCGGACTAAGCCAGGGGTGAAAGCATTCAAAATAGATGAATTGAGCTGCCAAAAATGAAATATGAACAGCATAAACCCAACAAAGGCGATCGAGGATAATCCTCTTGAATCAGCATTGCAGTCGCTGTGTAAAAAATGCATCAGGAAACGGTCTGGGCTCAAAGTCCCCCTTTGAGATACTGCTGCTGTACAGTGCCACAAAAATGAATTAACCCATTTATAACTCGTTATCTGATAAACCCTGAAGTTAACACTCACAGAAAATACTGGGAAAAATGTCATTTTCTCTCCGATTACACAATTTAATCCAGGGATTATCTTTTGGAATACAAATATGTTCAGAGGCGGTAATCACAGTGCATTTTCTAACAAATGGGCAACAAATACGGCGACATAAACCAGGACGGGTGGGTCAAATAGAGAGGTATTTAGAGAAACAAGCATGTGGTTTTTTGGCACCAGCGGAGCTCTGAAATGAGCTTTCGTACATATTAGTGACCAGATATGACAAACTATTAGAATCATCATGATTCTCAAGAATCGCTTACAGAGTCTAGATTCTGACCCTTTGTAGTCCGGTTAACCTGCAAAGCTCAGACTCAGACCCGCATCTGTGCACATGAGGTCCTGTTTCGTGTGATCCAAACCTGACCGGCATTAAAGTTGATGCAGCGCATCAGTGACTCAGCACAAGTACATCCTTCAAATCGCCTTTGAAAGAGGCAGACTGAAGATCGTGATCTTTTCCGTTTGAAAAGAAGCGCTGCTCTAGGCCCTGTGTGCAGAATATTAACCTCACAAAATCATTTGGAAGCCATGGTGTAATGGCCACAGAAGACTGAGCAACCACTAGAGGGCGAGGGTCGACACCTTCCCTCCCCGTTGGCGAGGACTTGTTCTAGAAGACTACGTGCAGAGACTGCGAGCTGAGATCTAGGCTTGTGGTAGCAAGTTGTACAGAGGAGGACTTTTACTTTTCATACATTTGTGTCTGTCCCATCGGTTTATCCAACCATTAAGACAGCTATCCATTCCTCCCTCAGCTAAAACAGCTTGAAACACATTTAAGTTAACTCTGGTGGTTTTGTCTCCACAGAGAGCTGCTTTTTGTATTCTATTGTGTACGCCACATTGTCATGGGGAGAAACAGTGTGTCCAGCTAACAGCAGATTTACAACCCCCAGGACCGGCCTTTCAGCCTCAGCCTCCCCTCCTCCCCCTCCTCCCCCTCCTCCTCCTGTTTGACGTGAAAAATGAGCAGACAAATTGATGGAGCCACAGCTTGCAATCATGCAACGAGAGATTCATCACTCCTATCCACTACTTTCAATCACAACTTCACAGAGTGGCCTATCATGGATTTTCACACACATACACACTCACGTAATCCTGATAATTAAGCCTCAAACTAATTTATTTCCCCATTAAAATTACTAATGGTCCGTCAGAGTGTCTAGAAAGAACATGTTTCCTCAAGAAGCCATTTAAAAATAAAGTAAATTGTATAACAAAGAATGAGCTTTGATATCCATTTGCAGTACCCCAAAACACACAAATTGTCCACTGAAATCATGAAATCAGCAGGAGACTTCTACTTTTTTTGTTTGTATTTTAGGAGCTTTTTAACGCAGATCTCGTTGTCACCTCCTGCTTTCTGGAGACCGACTGCCATCCAGCCCCGGTGTTCCAGCAGAGCCGTCCCAGGGGAATGTTCATTAATATGCCGTGTTTGCAGTCATGTCTCCGGAAGGAAAACAATTCTGTCGGCCCATGTGGCTGCACTCATGCTAATTAACACCCCGAATATTCATCACATTTAATACGAACACATGGTCCGTTCACAACGGGGCGGTGGGGCATTATGAATATTTTATGTGCATCCTTCTTTTTCGTCGGCTGATCGCTCAGAGAGCACCTTGGTAGAGGTGAGATGACATCAGCGCAGGAACAAACTTTTTTTGCACGGTGAGCTCACACCCTAAAGGCTGAGTTTTGTACTGCGGTCCTCTCGGCTGCACTTCAGATGGTCTAAGTGCAGAACTGTTTATTGTCATAGCTGCTGATCCAAGATTCATCTCTTCTACTGTAGCTTGTCAACCTTAATTTCTGTCTGTCTCTACATTCCCTCTCACGCTGCCTGATCTCTTCCAGGCAACAGGCCATCATTCTTTCTTGTAGCTCTTTGGAGAGAGAGTTAGACAGCAGAGCAAGTGTCAGGAAAAGTAATTAAACGCTGTCCCATGAGCCGTCTAGTACACGTAATGAAGAGCTGGCCACACAGACTCGCCTGCCACACTCTTCCACCCTCACTCTCCTCCTTTCTGTCTCTCCTCAAACAGGACAGTTGGGCAGTTCCTTCTTCCTGGAGTGGCCCCACCATCCATCATCGACAGCGCAACAACCGTAACAAATTACCTCCCTCCCTCTCTCCGACCAATCGACTGTCGCCGGCCCGCCACTGCTCCATTTACCTAAAAGAGATGCTAATGACATCATTTACCAGCTGTCAGTCAAATGCTCACCCGCCCCCCTCAAGCCCGGGTCGGGAAATCTGGAGATTGTGCTGGAGAGGCACTTTGGTGGGCAAATAAGGTGGTAATCACAGAATAATGACTTTGCTGATACTCCCTGAAAGCAATCAAAAAGTCGATATCACGTGGTGATAATTTGAGCATCGGTGAGGGGTGTTACTGCGTTTAAAAAGGTGCAACGTGGGAGATCTGGCCAGAATGTTTTCTACTAACGTACGTTATCAAAACAGACTGAAAAAGTAAGAAGTTTTGATGTTAACATGTCAATTTATTGTGCTGCAGAGATATTTATTGTCAACCAGCAAGGTCCGGCCCGAAATTTTGTTTAGTTCAATAATTTAGTTTGAATAAACGAAGTATCAAATCGCAGACGGACGGTAAAGTCCCTGGTTAGTGGCGCAAATAGCATTATAAGATAGCAGTGGGTTTTTTTGCGTATTCCTGCCCTGGTGTTAGTTCGAAGTTGGCTTTTTTTTTTTTTTTAAATAAGTGCTTATTAAATTTAGATTGTTTGGACCCAGTAGTAAAGGTGAAATACTGACCCCTATTTCTTTGGAGCACACGTGGCTAGGCATTACACATTGCACCTTTAAAGCCTTGACAAAACACGCATGCTTGCCGACATACAAAAGGAAGGATTATCTAGTGCCTGTGTTTTTTAATAATAAGTAGAAAAAGAGAATACAGGGAACAATTTCCATGTTATTGAAATGGTAATTCCATTTCCCCTTCCTGCCAGCATGTTCAATTAATAATTATCTCCTTCAAAGTTGACCATGATGTCATTAAAAATAAAACAATGCCACATTGATGGACATGAAAGGACGCCCGTTTCCTATAATGCTGCACAGAAAGAGGAGTGCTGTTATGGGTTGTATTACATTTAGAAAGAAACAGGACTGACAGGACTGGAAATATGACGCTGTGGGTGAAGATTTATGTATTTAATACCAAACAAATATGCAGTTGTTAATAATTATATATTCTAATACATTAAACAATATTCAACCAGCAGTGTAGTCCACACTCTGGTACAAAAATCAAGTATTTACAGGTTTAGGGTGAGACTTGTTCGTCCACTCTCTATGTAGGCAACAGATAGTTTACTTCTGGTTATGAAATGATAGTGACACTAATCTATGCCAACGATGCAAACTGTGCCGGTTTTTTGCTCTCCATCACCCACGCAGTCTGTGTGAGAGGACTTTTGGGGCGACACAACAAAACTCAGATCTCCGTCTGACAGGCGTTAAACAGCACACACACACACACACACACACACACACACACACACACACACACACACACACACACACACACACACACACACACACACACACACACACACACACACACACACACACACACACACACACACACACACTTCGCTTTGGTCACAACACAGTGTAGTGCTTCAAAGGCTTCCCACTTGGGCTACAAAAAGCTGTTTTGAGACAACAGTCACGGTTATAATGGTTGGAGACATCGTAGATGACATAAAGGGGACAACATGGGACAACCTTTATTTCCACTTGGATGGCAGGCTGGGGATAGTTAAATGTGACAAAATGAATATGGGTCCCATAACGGGCAGCATGAAGAGTAAAAGACTGTTGACAACAGCTGTTAATAAATAAATACACTTAATAAATATTGACTACAGCTAAAATAATTAGTTGATTAATTGAGTAATCTGCAAAATTGCTGGTTGTTAGCTTCTACAATGAGAGTATTGGCTGCTTTGTCTCCCTTTTATACAACTGTAAAGATACTATATTTGGGTATTGGACTGTTGGTTAAACAAGATAAGTAATCTGAAACATAACCATGGCACGGCATTTCACAGACAAAATGATTAATCGATGTTGAAAATATGCAACCCTAGTAATGACCTTTCACAGCATAATACATAGAGGGTGAAGAACAAGAAGTGAGTGCTGCAGACAGATTCCAAGATTATATTTAGCATATTCAGCTTTTCTTGTTAGACTCTCCTGACAACCCCGTCGCAAGTCTGCTGAAAGCAACTAAGTGGAAAGGCACCACTTTCATCCATTAAAATTTCAATTATGTATATACCCCCCATAGCTGGAATGTAAGAAGTCACTGTATCTGGGTATTTCATTAAAACAAAATAGAGTGGTAAGGGGTAAATGTTACTTTAAAGCACAGTGAAAAGCAGCTCTTTTCTCTCCGAATTCCTCAGGGAGCCGTTTGACAGTATTACATGGAACAGCACATACTGTACAGAAGGCAAGAGAGATATACACATTCTCAACGCACACACACTTACACCGCACACATACTAATCCATCCTTCACCTACATGCATTATAGAGTATGAACAAGCACCAACACACAATAAACATAAATAAAGCAAGGAACTGCTCATCCGATCTACTTCACACTTGGTGGTTGTATTGTTGGGACACCAAGGGAATGAGTTTTGTCAAATTTGGTGAAATTTAGACATGCGATAGGGTGGATAAGAATAAACTTCGAATAAACACGCAAATAGCGCTCTGTGGTGCAGCCGGGACGGAGCTTCAGGGTCTGTAGTCCGAGTCCAGCATGTCGTCCGCATTGACTACAGTTCACTTTACAACCAAACTCTTCTTCACTTCCCTGGAGTTAACAGGAACAGATAGACCAACTGAAAGTAGGATTGAACCAGAGTTTATTTTACTGCTATGACCGCGAATAAGCCGCGACTTGGGTGCGCATTTACTTCTTTATGACTTGATACTTACTTAGAACACTAGTAACGTCATTGCCAGCAAAATATCTGTTAAAAGAATAAATGCTTTAGGTGCAAAACGTTAGGTCAAAGCAAGCGACTAGTACGCCTATTTGGATAATGACCATGGTCTGGTGTTTTTCACCGATGTTTGTGACCGCGTGACTGTTAACAACAGGTAAATGTTTTAGTACAATGTTTTCCTCTGAAGGAGAAGTACACACGTGCTTTAAGGGCCTTTTTTAGGATATTCGGGGTACAATGACTTAAAATAGTAAAATAATTTTTCATATCTAAATATCCAAATGACTCGTTCTGAACGGACATGTTCTCAACGGGCACTGCACTCCATGTATATTCCCACATACACACACACACACACACAACACATCTGGAGGCCTCCCTCCATCAATCCTATTCTTCCTTCCACATGAGTGATGCTGATTCGACGCCGGCTGTTGCTGCTAGCTGCTGTTGCCATATTTAGAGTGCTAGCACTGCAAGCCCAGACAAACTGTCAGAGGAGCTTCTTTTCAACAACAGGCTCCATGTGAGGTGCAGCACGGCCGGCCCACATGGATGACTGGAGAGCAAAGTCGCCTGGGAAATCGCCACTTACTGAGAGTCAAGAAATGCTGACGAAAGCCAAGTGTCGACCTTGGCTTGTGCACAGCTTTGCATTAATGAGTGTTTTATTATGACACGGTTGTTGCAGGAAATATGAACGTTCTGCATTAATTGTCCCAGAGGGATGAGTAAATTGGTTGTGATTAAACATCCATTCAAGGACATCAAAAACAGTATTATTTCATTATATTTCATATAATAACCCCCATCTGGAATGATCACTATTCAAGAGTCAACCCATAATGCACTTATTGCTGAGTAGAAATATATGATATATCTGAAATATCAGCATTGATACCTTTTTTGATCTGAAGTGGTCTAAAAACTGAGGTCAGTCAAGTTCTCCATGAACATTAGAAAGAGCAACTATTTAGGCCTTTCACACCAAATGTTTGACATTGCAGAGAGCAAGGCCATTTTGGGGTTTAAGGAGAGCTGTACAAGCCATACTGTAACAATGGACAGATTTCCCACCAGGTTTTGCGGCAAATTATCTTATTTCCATGTGCAACGGGACTCAGGGACTGACGTGGCATCCAGGGTTATGGAGCTGCTTTGTGTAATTATGTGCTGCTCTTCATTCTGCACAATACTTCTCACTTTCGTGTGTTTGGCAAGACTCAAAAGAAAGCAGTTTAATTCATGAGAGTGTTGCTTTGGCCCAGCCGACCTCTTGCCTTTTTGCTTTTGGTGTGAGGCAAGGTTGACTATCTATCATGACCCCCAAACAGAAAACTACCGAGTACCAAATATCTTCCTTACATGCGTCATCACACCTCGCACTGATGCTTTAAAGTGCTTTCATTTAAAAACAGATTCAACCAAATGATCAGGTGATACTAATAATGAGGAGAACAGCAGTCATATTCCAGCACGTATCCACAATAACACATCCGAACACAAGGGCCTTTGTGGAGACTTTTCATTGTCTGCAAGGAGAATCTAAAGTACCACACTGTGTAGATTTCTGTACACAAAAGTACGACACATATTTATCAAAGAAATGCACACGGACTAATCAATAAACACAGATGTAAATAAATGATAAATAACTTGAGTTTTCTCATCTTTTCCCCTGTTGATTTCCAGTTAACGGCTGTGAAGATGGGACACGGGTATCACGTTGAAACACAACAAAACAAAATGTTAGCTCAGCATCTCTGCTCATGTAACTCTGATGGTTTGATGCTAACGGTTGCTGATCTCTCTGGTCTGATTAGCGAGCCGAGTTTCTGCTCTCTAGTGTGAGTGGGCCAGCGCTGCTTGAGATCAGAGACCCCCCCCCCCCCCCCCCCTTAGGCAACCACAGAAAACAAACTAATGCACAGAAGACACAAAGCTCGGCATTCACACTGTGCTCCTGCTACACAAGCTCATAAAAAAAAAAATAAAAACACTCAAAAACAAACCGATACAACCACACACAACCCTACGACTCCAACACAAACACACATTTATTGCGATGCATGTACAAACACACATTCACGCACTGTCCGATTTGCACGTACACATGTGCAAAAACAATAAAACAAACCTTGTTAAGGGAGTGGGAGGTGAGGCAGCCAGGCAGAAAGATATAAATAGCCTTTCTGAATTCAACAATAGAGGTGGAGGGGGGTCGAGAGACAAGAATGAGGAGGAGGAAAAGAGGGAGAGAGACCACAGGAGGCAGAGAAAGAGAAAGAGCTGTAAAGGGATGAGAGAAGGACAGAGAGAGGGGAGATCTAGAGGCTTGTAGAGGTAAATAAAACTAGTATGGAATAAGAAAACAGCGGGTCTCATTGCAGAACACGAGCGGGGGAGGGGCTGGCTTACTGTGTCCTGAGTCGAGTCATAGATGTACCGCTTCACGCTAAAGCACGACAGCAGCAGTCACAGCTGTTGGCTTACGGCAGTCCACCCAAAAAACCTTTGACACCTGCACTCACATTATCGTAGTCACATCCCTTCTGACCGGACACAGCAGACACACCCATTTCATTAGTCACGCATGCGTGCATGTTAACCTTCTGGCAAAGTGGAGGAACTGTCCCAATGCTAAAGAGCAGAGCCAGAAATCATTTGCATTGATTTGCATTAAAGCGTCCTTAATTGAATTGCGGCGAGCGGACTTAAATAAAACTAGAAGAGCATCTCAACACACAGTCATAACTTTTAATGGTAGCCAAACATAAAATGATGTGAGACGGTTGATGAAGGGGTCGGTCTGCTGCAGCTGCGGGGGGGCTTTTGAGGATCGGACAGGTCAGTCTTCAACCTGGATGAACAAAACTGATTATCTACTCTCCTCTGGATCACCTCAGGCAAAGAGCAGAAATGTCAAACACCAGCAAAAAACTGTTTTGCTTCACATCTGTGCTTGGTTTATTTAGCTGAAGTGCTGGGTGACCAGGTTCAAGGTCTCTTGCTCAAGGGCACTTTTACAGGACATTGATACAGACGCACACAACAGCGTTTTTTCTCAGGGATTGAACTTGGCTTGTCATGTAGGATTGGAAACAGTACCTTCAACAGAGTAAGAAGTAATCCAGCACCCCAGTAAAGTTATAAACAAAACAAATGTAATATAACATGTTAATGAGTGGGCTTTAGAGTGCTGCTAGATGTGTTTTTTCAGCATAGGTAAGAGCCAGGCAAGTTTTTTCTCATTGTTTCCAGTCTTTATAGACTATAGCTTAGCTTTAGCTTTAGCTTCCTATTGAACAAACATATATGGGAATGGCACCAAACTTCTCATTTAAGTTCTTCAAAACGTCAAACTCTTCTTCTAATTTGTTTATATTTTTAGATGAATGAATCATTCGTTGCTAAACTGTCAGAAAATAGTGAAAAACTGCCGTCACAATGTCCAGAGAAAATGTTTTTGTATCATTGTCAATTTAATAAGAAACACATCTATGTTTTAAAGCTGGAACAAGCAAACCTTTTTTTTTTTTTTATGTACTGTAGAATACGTTTTTTCTCAAATCGACTGATTTACTAATCTGCTGAACAATTCAGCACAACTCATTATATTATGTCATCTAGTAGCCAGGACACAGTTCCTCCGTACAAAGCCTGGTTTAAAAGCACAGAGAGTGGATACAATTGTACTGTGCATTGTCCGAAACACATGAAATCCGGTCCTGGCAGTATTTCACAGACTCCTGCTCTGCAGTCTGGGGCTGACCCCGCTCTAATCCTGAGTCAAACCGCTCTGGCTAAAACACTGGTTGAAGCTCATCCAAGGCTGAGAGAGACAGGGTGGAGGGGAGGAGATCAGTAGTAGTGGCATCAAATTCCTCTGGTGACAAACGGTGGGCGTTGGTGTTGTGGACTAATCCCATTCACAACAACAAAGCCCAACCCCCCACCATACACACACACACACACACACTGTACACACACACACACACACACACACACACACACACACACACACTGCATACACACACGGTACACTGGAATACAGATGATGCCTGGAGTGATGGGGGTAGGTGAGTACGTGTGCATGTAGATGTGTGGGTGTGTGTTGGTGAAATTGCAATCTAGCAGATTATGCGTGTGTGTGTGTGTGTGTGTTAATGAAAAGGCTGTGATCTGGGTCCTTGTCGAACCTGCTTACGCCTCACTGAGTCTACACAGCCCCATCTGTCCCTTCTCTTTCTCTTTCGCTCCTGTCCCATCTTCTCCATCCCTGTCTTTTTCTTCTCCGCTCCTTCCACTCTCCATCCATCCTCCCTCCCCTCCTCCTCCTCCTCCTCCTCTGCAGCCAGGCAACAACACAAACAGTCCCTCTTCCTCCTTTACTACCACCTCCCTTTGCTCCATCCAGCCATGCTAATTGAAAACCACTCTCTCTCTCTCTTTCTCATTTCCATTCTTACTTACATGTCACCTCCATGTTTCCAAGTGTGGCACACAGTGACAGGTGAATCCTCGTGCTTTTGCCAGAGAAGGAGGTTTTAGCGCCCGCCGAGAGACGGGGATGGATGGAAGGATGGAATCAGGAAGCAGATGGCTCCTAGCAAGAGCGGTCTAGCTGATTGTGGACAGTTAGCTTTAGCGTTAGCCACAATAAGGGAAGACTCGTCTGTCAGCGCAGCGTGTGCATCATCTTCTCCTTTTGCGCTTTCCTCTCTTGGCTCTTTGTTCCTTCAGGTTTCCTGTTTAATTCTCTCTTTTAGCACATTCCCTTTAAATAAAAATAAAATAAAAAAAAACTAACAACAAAGTCTCCTAGTTTCTTCTTTAACTGTCCCCTTTACTATAATATTTCTGTATGCCTCTTTAGATGCCTTGCTCCCTCCCTCTGTGACTCTAAGAGCATCAGCCAGGCTGCTCTGCTTCGCTTATGTTGATCTCCAGGCTTATGCCCTGATTGGACACACGCCACGATCAGAGACGCCAATGGTGGTGCAGCAAGTGAATCACATGATATATGTGTGTGTGTGTGTGTGTGTGTGTGTGTGTGTGTGTGTGTGTGTGTGTGTGTGTGTGTGTGTGTGTGTGTGTGTGTGTGTGTGTGTGTGTGTGTGTGTGTGTGTGTGTGAGGGGGAGAGAGAGAGAGGTTTAGACAGAGGGGGAGGGATGAGAGAAGAGGAGACGAAGGAGGAGGAGGGGTATCGTGAGTGGCTGCAAGTCGCTACATCAGTGAGGGATTTTTCTTTTCTCCAAGCGGCTGAGAAGAGTGAGATGGAGTCTTTTTTTTCCTCTGGCGGGGAGGTGAGGGAGGAGAAGCTCTCAGTCCAGACGTTTGGATGAAGACACGACATGCAGCCGTACAAGAAAGCGTCTCTGATAGACACACACACACACACAAGCACCGGCGCATTGTAACACAAGCGTGTACACGCGCAGCGTAGAAGTGGCTCCATCTTACCGAAACAGAGCCAGAGTAGTGCAGCGCGGCGGCGGTAATTGGACAGTGGTTGCTATGGAAACAAGGGAAACGGTTGCTTGACGGTCGGAGCTGTGCCCTGAGAGCATCAGACCTGCCTCCATTACACACACACACACACACATCACGTACACACAAGCACACAACATGAATGCATATTGGCTCTGTGTGTGTGTGTGTGTGTGTGTGTGTGTGTGATGATGGTGGGGGGATTCAGAGCCACAGTGTTTTTAAGCTTCATTTAAGCCAGTGTGCCTTTTGTCTTTAATGGGCATAAAATCATGTAAGAGCCTCGGTGTGTTATGGTGTGTGTGTGTGTGTGTGTGTGTGTGTGTGTGTGTGTGTGTGTGTGTGTGTGTGTGTGTGTGTGTGTGTGTGTGTGTGTGTGTGTGTGTGTGTGTGTGTGTGTGTGTAGGGCAGATGCTCAGTCAGCCATGAAGAGCAAGCGGCTGAGAGAGCCTTTAGCGTTTAAGAAATGCTTGCATACTTGCAGGCGACAGCAGCACGTACATTCAAATATCGATAAAACCCCAACAAGGTGTTTTAGTATTCCACACCTCAGAAGGCTCAGTGCCGTCACTGTCTGGCAGCGACTGTGGGAGCTGCAGGAAAATCTAGCCGTTCAACTAGCCGTGTTTTGAAGTGGACGCCCTCAGGATTATCCTGACGCAGCTTATTATCCTTCCACACGCCCTCGAGAGCATATAGCTTCATGTACTGTATGTACATGAGGAATCGAATGTGGCATTTACATTTTACAATCCCAGATCATTACAACAAAGACAAAACACATATCTGTGAGATTGTTGCTAACCAAGCAAACACAAAAGCACATTTGTGAATACCATTGTGACTTTTATTTTCTACAGATGAGTAATGACAACTTAAGACTCGTTCTTCATCAAGACACCATCAAAAAGAAAAATACTATTCTTAGTCGACTGAAACACCAACATCCAATTATATGATCGATTGCCAACGATGAGGCAGCTGAACTACAAAGTTCAACAGTCCGGTTTAAATGACCCATTGGTTGCAGTTAAAAAGACAATAACTGCTTCAAAACAGTGCAAGTAGGATAGACATCATTACTATTATGTATCACTGATCCAAGCCTCTGTCCACAGTTATGCCTGCATCATCCATCATTAGGCGAGTAAGCACTTACTGTTAACACAAATCAGTATTAGCTCTGACATTATTCATCCAAACTTGCATTAATGTTCTAACCTTTGAGGAAAGTCATCGTTTCATCCCGTCAAGTTTTATTGAAGTTTTACACTCCATTTATATTTAAACTCATACCAAATAGTTATTACAATTTATTATATCCACCTTGGAGACACAGTGGAATAAAAAAAACATGTTTTTAAGCTATTAAGTTCCCTTTGTCAATTGTTCAGTTATCTCTTGGTATTTGCTAAATATATATATATTATATATATATATATATATATATATATATATTAAAAAAAGATTGTAACAAAATCCCTATTTCCCCTTCCTGTAAAACGGTCATAATACTTTTGAGGTCTTGAACTTGGGGGCATATATTTATACTATGTTTTGGTCACATCCGACTCGTAATTGTACCCCACATATTCAGCTTCACATGGGAGGCTAAACTCATAATTGAGGTTTCAATGCGACTTCAAATGTTGATTTGGGGGATTTTCCCTTATCCTCTCTTATCATTAGTCACTTTACTGACCCCATAAAGCCCTTCAACTTAAACTAATTTCCTTCTTCTTGTCGTTACTAATATTTGTCATTTTTATTTGCTCACGCTAATGCTCAGGGTTTAGCGGGATTTACACTGATCTCCCCCAGTCTGCCTTTTAGGAACATCTTCCTCCTCTCCATCTTCTAGACATTTTGTTTTATGAAATGTGTATTCAGCGACGGTTTCAGTTACAGATAAACAACTTTTTGTTGACAGAATTTGGTACAAAATGACAACGTTCAGACATCATCAGAGGGGCTGACGTCTCCGGAGTGTTTCTAAGTTCATAGCGGATACAAACTGAGACACTCAGCGTCAGAGGCTGGCAGCGCAGAGCTCTGCACGCACCATTTAGCTGATAGGAAGCCCTCGAGACCAAACAGTCTTACCATCGACAAGCTGCTGCTGAATTTCAAACTCCCAAGGTACAGAGCGATGAAAGACGAGGTCGGGGAGGGAAGAGGGAAGGGAAGCATCATCTATCCCAACTCAATCGAAACTGACTCTCGCCTTCAAGGTAGGGGTGTGAAGGATGGGATTGGATAATAGGATCTCTTGCTAGTGGAGGTGTGTGTAAGGTACGTGTGTTGAATTCTCCTCCAAGGTGAACTAGAAATACAGTTGAACATGAGATGTGGTAGTCTTTCCAAGCCTAATAGAGATGGTTCCATCTCTCCTGGCATATCCATCATTAAATAAATAAAGCTTCAGTTCATTGTGACAACATTTAGGTAATCAGACAAACACAGACGACAAGTCATCCTGAGTCACGCTGAACATTGGCAAAAGTAAAAACACAGACGGTGGTAAGGACTTCAGAAGACTGTAAGTGGATTCAACAACGGCGACAGAGGATGGCTACATTTTTCTGTTTCGCATCTCGACGGCAATGTTATAATTCTCCATTTTGTAGCCTCTTGCAGTGGTTTGAAACGCTGTAGCAAGTATCGAAATACCAACAACAATACATTTCACAATCACTCAGTTATTTCCTTTATGTGAAAGTCAGACTTTGTTCACTTGCATCTGGGTGCTAACGTCTGTTTGCAATTTCATACTGGCTTATAAAATCCACACTGCGGCCTTCCATCATTGTACTGCTGGTGAAATAACGTAGGATGATGCAACTCCAGCATCACTTCATTTTTGCACATGAAGCATCACTTCATTCAAAAACAAAAATGTGGGAAATTCCAGAAATTTCATTTTGGGGATGCTGGAGGCTGAATAAGCAATTACAGTATCACTTTCATGTCGCACAATATGTGTATATTTACAGTAGTGTGACATCTTGTGACCTGCAGAGCAAATGAAGACGTGAGGACCGGCTCATTCATGTATGAGGAACCGTTTCTATGCTGATCGAAGCCAGTAAATAGAAGCAAAGCTCATGACAGTCTGGTATTTGACACCATAAGATAATCATAATTAGTTTGACAAATCAGGGAAAAGGGATACGGCATCTGTTGACTGCTACATCTGATGCCCAATTGAATTCACAACATACAATATCGGTCATAAACACCTCATTACTATCACCGTCTGGCAGTGGCACACACACACACACACACCCCCCCATCCTTCCTGTGTGAGCCGACTCAACATTAGACAGCTTTACAGGGAGTTTTTCATCTTCATCCAGACTCCAATGAGCTCCAAATGATGATGTAGTAGTTTAATCAGTGGCTCAGCCAATAGCGGCAGCTAATGTTTCATATCCAAGAGAAGAAAAAAAAAAACAACAATATAACAAATATTCAAAGTCTTAAAAGCCTCTGAGATGTGTGTGTGTGCAGTTCTTGCTCTGAATCTGTGCCCTTAAAAAGGAAACGCCTAAAGCGTGTTCATCAGTGCAAACAAGAAGAAAACATTTCCATGTCTTAATCAGGCCTGCTATTTGCATGGGACTCTTGGCAATCCCAGTCTAATAAGATATGATTAAAACTGTTGTATTTAAGCGTGAGCTGTGTGACTGTGACAGCTGCCAGTGTCTACAACAGAAATCAATGAAGCGTGCCACAAATCCTACTTTGTCGTAATTCCTCTGTGTCATCTATCAGGTGTCATTTTGGATTCTCAACTCAAGTTAGAAGCCAATATTAGGAAAGTGTCCAAACTATCAAAACAGATTTAGACTTTTCTTGTTTGATGACAACATGTATATCTATCAAAGCAGCTCAGATGTGTATACATATCATTAAACATTATCATATACATCCTTAGAATCACAATTAAAACAGGACAGGAACATATATGTTGTGGATGTTGTTTTATCAACTTGTTTGTTCGCCTGTTTTAACCTCGATTTAAAACCCTCGGCACGGATGGAGCTGCAAATTAGCTCCAGCTAGAGGCCCTCTATACATCACATCTGTAGCACAGCTTATCTGTATGTAACAATGTTCATCTGTTCGCTCATTGGTGAATGAACAAATAAATACACAACTTATTTTCTGGCAATAGATGTCTCATTTTGGATTGCATAGAAAAAGAAAATCATGCTGTGATTTCTTATGATGTTGCACCTTACTGTGTTCAGTTCTTCTAACTTTTTATAATTAGTCAAAGACATGAGCCGTGTCCCAAATCAACAGGAAATGATTAAAAAAACAAACTGCCATGGATCAAACTGGGAAAAGCAATTAGCCAATTTCAAATTTGGAAACTTACAAAACAAATGTTCCTGGAGATGTCTCATCCGTTTCTACAACTTGTTTGAACTTTTTCCAGCTGTGGGGAGTCCATCAACAACACACTTAAAAAATCAAACAAGCCAAGTACGCATACTGGTATCAAGGGCACTTCATTTTGTCACTTTTCCAGAGTGAATGCACTACAAACTCAAAACCTAGTTATAGTCGGTATGTAGCATGGAAAATGGTACACAGCGTTTCTTATTCATCTCAAACTCCTGTCTCCCAAAACACACACACACACACACACACACACACACACACACACACACACACACACACACACACACACACACACACACACACACACACACACACACACACACACACACACACACACACACACACACACACACACACACACACACACACACACACACACAGTGTACCTTGTTGAAGTCTTCGCTTGTGGCTCTCATCTCCTTCCAGGTTTTGTTGAGCAGCTGGATGCAGATGCAGAAGAATTCCTCAAAGGAGCGATCGTGGGTGAAGAACATCGGGTGGAAGTCGTGGCAGTTTTCACTGGCTGTGGACACAATTGAGAGAAAGGTTGTCACCTACAGTACAGCAGCTGTTTAGATGAAAGACGATACCAGTGAATAAAGCCCGCTTGTGCCAGCAATCCATTTTATGGTGACACTTGATTAAACACAAAACAAATGACTTTGCATCTAATTTACACTAAACTGTAATCACTTACAGTTTAGTGCCCTAAATAATGCTCTAATAGGTGCAATGATTACCTCGTACTTATTCTGTATTAGGCTAAAACCAATACAACTATTGGTATTTAGCATTACTATAAAAGCATTGACAAAGTAATGGGTAAGCAGTTGGTTTCAGTTGAACATTGTGTCGCTAGTAGCAAACACTACTGGCACAGTTCCATACCAGTTACTACGTTATTACGTCCACCATTTGTCAAACCCATGACAGAGTAAATATTGTTTACGACCCAAATGCCCTTGTTTTTAACTATTATAGCCGTTTTTTGATTATTGATTTGTTGAGTTTACTGCTCGTTGCTAGTACAATATACTAATTAACTTGTATATTTCACTCTTTTACTGATTGAATTTGATTGTTACGCAGTGCATATATCTAGAGCTTTTATTGTGAAAGGTAAGAAGGAGTCGATCTGGTCTGTGCTGCATTTGTCAAGGGTGGAAAGGAGTAACAAAGTTTGCCCTCTTGTATGGTAATTAATAATTGATATGGCTCTGGGTTCACACCCCGAAGCCTTTGTGTTGTTGTACAATACAAGTGTATGTATTTAATATTTCTGTTCAGCACAATGCGGTTGGTTGATGCCTTTATTCATGGGGCGAAAGCTCAATCAAATTGAAATAGCTCAGAAATAAATGACGTCCCTTTTTAGCCACGTAATATTTGTGTTCTTTATAAAAGTATTAATGACAAAAACAAAAGTTTGACAATATATATTGACGTACAAGTATTGTTTTTTAAATGCCCCGGTGTGTAAAGGCCTGTCGGTAAAAAAAAACGTATTTCCCAGAATGTCAGTTTCTTTAATACGCATCCTTATCAGTGACCCATCTGACCGTAGTCTGGATGCTTTTATTTGTATGTTACCACTGCACGCCCTTAATCAGAGCTCAAACAATCTAATCCCAATAAATCAGACCCTGAATCACATTCACTACATGTCCATACACCAGCACTAAAAGGAACAGTTGGCCACCAAAGCTCCATTTAGTTGTTACCTCTCTCCTCCGTTGAGCAACTCATGCCATATGGTGGCCTTCAATCTATAAATATGTAATTGGGCCTGAAGGAATGTGGCCTGAACCTGAAAACCTGACTAATGCACAACAACAGGGCCAAGCGACCCACACACACACACACACACACACACAGCGACTGCAGATAAACATCACTTAGCTAGAAAATGTTACTGATGAAATCATCACACTGCTGCTTAAAGGATTAGCGCTACATTCAAAGTGACAAATGTTTAATGATCATACATGATCATTCTGACACTTGAACTTCAATTAATAAATCATCAGGCTTGTGCATGCTAGATTAATAAGCATAACACAGCATTTTCCAGAAGACAGAGTACAGAGAAATATATGATGTGACAGACAGAGACAATCCGAGTCTGCATCAAAGACGTGGAAGAAAGTTGATGCGTTTAAAGTTTATTTCTGACAAACAGCCCCTGAGAATGAGATACAGTTCCCCAACGAAGCAAAGCTGCGTGTTATTGAAAATTTAGCTCACAGAATACCCCTTGGAGACAAATTGCGACCAGCAAACACTGTTCTAATTGGATTAAGTTTTTCTATTTTCCAAAGCCATAGATGGTCTCTTTTCTTTATTAGCAGTGCACTGAAGCGCTTCCCTCTCCGCTATTTGTGTGAGAGTGTGTTTGAAATAAGAATGAGGGGGGGGAGAGAGGGGGAAGAGGGAGAGCCAGGACTCTTGAGTGCCCAAACCATATTAACCAAGAGGTGGAGTAACAAGGCTTGACATTCATTTGAACTAAATTCATCTCCCTCTCGTCGTCTTGCTGAGATGAGTCGTGGCCTTGAGCCAAAGGTTGGTTCATTTATAGAGTTTCAGAGCAGAGCAGCAGGGGCACTGGCCCACCACAAGCAGCCATGAAATTGAACGGAGGAGGTCAGACACCAATTGAAACTTCACAGTATAATGAGTGATGCCCGCAGGCCACGGGCACAGCGACCTGAGCCTTGATTTGGAGCGATGGATGGGGGATTAAGGGGAGGGCGAGGCGAGGGAAATCCGGGGGGATGTGCTACCGGTGCCGCTAGTCACTCAGAAAACTAATGGAGGTGAGCCAAAACAGATGATGACTGGCTGCTTAGTCAACAGTGCATTGCCCTTGGGGACAGAAAAATCAAAAATAGGATATGTGGGTAAACTTAAAAAAAAGTAAAACACCCTTTAAGTTGTCTAGAAAAAGTTGTTGGGAAGCTTGAAGTGACCTCTGAGCTAAACAGACTGTTTATTGAACAACAGAGCCCTGAGGTGGCAAGGTGAGGGGAATTACACGTCAAGGCTTATTTGGGGGATACAGACAGTGAGCCGTCTCATGAGGCTCTGCAGAAATTTCTCCATCCTCAGGTTTTGCAAGGCATGCTGCGCCGTAGACAGTTTTATTACCTCTCGCAGGGCTCAGCAGGACCTGAAGCAGCACAGCGAGGAGGCAAAAAAAGAAAACCCAAACATTATGGTGTGTTGATGCTCAAAATAGTTCACAAACTACTGCATTGTAATACGCCTATTGCAAACTTGTGTGGAGTTTGGATCACTGAATATTTCATCAAACAAACATAATTCATCCACGCTAGGAAATAATTGAAGAAGGGGGAAATCTAGGCGCAGCTGCTCTGCATTTTAACGAGATGACAGCGCAGCAGTATGGCGGTGTAATACTTGAATCTATGGGACAAAATATAGTCTAGATCACACTATATTTCAAATGACCTCATAGTTGCTGTTCCATCTCAAATCCAATGCAAAGGAAAACAATGCTATCCCAATTCTTACAGACTGCACTATATTTTATTTAGCCTTTAAGAATTTTGAATGTATAGTTTTTGCAGAAGAATAGTCCACACGGAGGGGGAAAAGAAACAATTTAGTATTTACTTCCCTTCTCAGCATTTCAGCTGCTTTCCAGCTAGCTGAAATGTCATGCCTGAATCATTCTCACCGCTGCACAAATGCACTTAAAATTATCCACCTGAACGGAGACGGCCAGTGTTAGTGCAAAGTCATGTTACTGTGAGGGATTAGGTAACTCCTGCTTTAAGCCTTAAATCAGCCTTGTTTTCTCTACCAAAGCAATGCTTCAGCATCATTCTGATGATGAAATAACACATCCGCTATGCAATCAAATACTTCACCACCCATCGCACTGACTGATGGGGCTTAGTTGCCGGATTGACTGTACTAAAAAGACTGCTCAATGATTTTGACCCAAATCACTGAGCTGCACACGACCGTGATCTGAGGGTGACCGCAGTCATCCTGTGTGTCTGTATGTCTGATAACAGGGAACCAGTGGGAAACCTGGGGACAAAGATAAAGAAGAGACATATTCACAATACTTGAGGCCTTTTCCTTGAAGAGCTATGGTTTTATATTCTGCCTTTAGCAGTGACGCTGTGAGCTACGGTATATTCATTTATTTCATTAACTTCCATTACTGCCCTGTACATTCAGATGAATAAAGCTAACACAGGGTCGGGACACTAGACCGGTCAGTGACGATCGATGATTTGTCTGAAATCAAATCCCCAAACTGCTCAATATAAAGTAAACGAGTGGTTGTCTATCCTGAAGTAGTGAATGAATGATTTTTGCCATTTTGTCTTTGCAGTTCATGGAAAACTGCTTTTGTAACTAACATCACTGATTGACAGGTGACCAGACACAGCAGTGCAGCAACCGTTTTCTTCCTCATTCAGTTAAGTTATTCGACCAGCACCTTCAACTGATCTTTTTCTATAAAATGCTATGACCTATATCCCTAAAACGGGTATGAAACCCGAGGCTAAGCACTTCACAAACCACTGAACTGGACTCTTAATTGGTTGAAACGGGTTATGTAAAACCTCTCTTCCTTCCTTCCTTCCACTTAGGAAAGCCTTTCTCTCCCACAGGCAGGCTAACGCGGTCATGGACATGGGGTGGGCGACTGGACACATCAAGTGCCTGAGGAGTCTGACACTTCTCGATGGATGAGTCACACAGCTAGAGACACACACACACACACACACACACACACACACACACACACACACACACCTCTGCTGGTAGCTGGCTGTCACGCCACAAAACAGCAGGGTAGATATGAACCCTCTCTCAATTTAATTCAGAATGTATGACTCTTTTTGGCTGAGCATGTGGGTCCACAGCAGACCACTTAGATGGATGGAAAATGGGCCGTAATGGGTTTTCTTTGTCCTGTATGCTTTTCATCCATCTGCACAGCCAGATGGTCGGTGCCTGCACCACCCATAAAGTAGGTAACAGGACACTGTGATGACCAGTTTAGGTTGTGCTGGACCATATGCCAATATGGATCAGAGCTAATGGTTTTATGGTTACCGTGCAATACTGTGTCTACAAAATGACAAATAGATCTGATTCGGTGGAACAACCGTCTGCCTTGTGACACTTACTTGATAACAGAAATGTCTATTCGTCCACTACTCTGAGATAGTTCAAGAACTACTACACACAATCCCCCCCCCCCCCCCCAGACATGACGGAGTATATATTATGCTTGAGGACACTCTACTGGGGTGAAATCTGAAAGGCCTTTTAAGTTATTTTTGACAATTGGAATGCTATTCTGCTGACAGCAGGCCTCTTCTGAGGGAACAAAGTGCTCAGAATTAGAAATTGAATTAGCTCAAGGGTCAAGAAACCTGTTTTGAAGACGGGGACGTGAGGTATCAACTTTCAAGTCAAGTGAAACCAAAACAATAAACGAGTTTGCGCACGACAATGTTTCTGATGCAGAATCAAAATCTCTTGTCCACAGTAAAGCTGCGTTCACACAATGTCAGCAGAATGAATGCTCACGGATGTTTCTCAGATTGTTACCCTCGCTGCTAGACTCGTAGTCGAGGCTGATGCTTCACTGACCTAAAGTGAAACCATATTCAAACAAATAGCTTCTTGTATAGCTTAGCTGAATTGATTATCTCAGTGCTCACATTGGATTTTAGGTAGATGTACCTGCCAGAGATGATAGCTTTGTAGCTATGTTGCAACAACATTGTTGACACTTGTATCTTTTTATAGATAATGTCACGGTTAGTAATTACAACTGATGAGGCTGACGCTTCAAGTGACCTGAGGTGACTTGGTTTATGTGTATGCGAATGCAAAGCGGGACTGAGTGTGGGACAGCTGTCGCCTGTCACGCGCTTATGAAAGTCCATTCAACGTGAGGGCTCTGTGACGTCAACTGAGAATCTAATTAGTCAACTGGCCGGCACACATGCGAGTCCTGAAGAGAGAGAGAGAGGTGACTAAGCATGGTTGTCAAAAGTGTGTGTGCAGCTTTGCCTGTGAATGTCTGTGTGTGTGAGTGAGTGAGTGAGTGAGTGAGTGAGTGAGTGAGTGAGTGAGAGAGAGAGAGAGACGTGAGGGCTGAATGCCACCATGACATCTGTCAAGGTCCAGTGTGTATTTGTTTGTGTGTATGTGCGTCCATGAGTGTGCACAACGTAAGCAAAACAACCCCCTCCGAGTCACCTTGCAGCTATGCCACATGATGAATACACAGCAAAAAGTGTCATCCTTACTTTAATTACAATACCAGCATGCTCCGATGTCCAACTGTGACAAGGGTAGTGTGTGTGTGTGTGTGTGTGTGTGTGTGTGTGTGTGTGTGTGTGTCCAGTGAGCAGCGTCAGCACCATCTTTCCGGTCCAGTCACTGTTTGCGTGTGTGCAGGACGCCATGGCAGCAGGTAGATGCAAACCACAGTCGGCTAGATGACTTCGCAGACTGACTGTGCACTTCTCATGCTACAGCAAACAACACCACAGATACTGGTAATGCATACAAGGCTTATCCCAGGTTACAGAATATTTAGTTCGATAAAAACATGTACATTTTGTAAATAATGACATCTATCTTTTTTCAATAAATGTATATTTTTGGACTTTATAACGCTCTGGAGTTATTTGAAATGTTGAGATCACACATAAACAAACCTATGCAGTCATCACTGGGATTTAATTCGACAAATAGTAAAACACTAATATTATTAGTGTCGCCTAATTTGTATCTGCAACTCGGCAGAATTACCGGTTTTAAAGATAATTAATATACATGCCAAAAAAAAAAAGCGCAGCATTTCAATGTTGATTTAGAATGTTGTGCGGTGTGTTCGATTGGGCAATACGAGGGTTTGCACCTGTAGAGAGACTGAAATAAATGATGCACTATATTGAATACAGTATCTAGTTCTCTTCATACATACTGTATATCCATTGGTTAAACAAAGAGAGGACTCACACAGATGCTCTCTCAAAATATCTATAATTGTCTAGCAATGCGAAAAACCACCACTATAATTAGCACTTGGGTTCAGCAGCGAAACTAATTAGCTTACAAGCTACGTTACATGTTGCTAACCCTGTTAAATGTGGATTCTGGGCCAATAGGTCTCCTTTAAATGAAATGTCTTTGGGTTTTTGAATTTGAAGTCTGTGAAATGTGTCAGTTTTATAATATTTGGGTCTCACCAACAAGGCTTCTTGGTTGTACTCACTCTTCAATTTTGAGTATATCTGCCCTGAAATTAATTATCATTATATAATGATGCCAAGAGAATGAGGTCACTGGTTTAAGTTGCAAGATAATACAACGCTATACAAATAATACTACGATTTGTAAGCAGTTTTGAATTTGTAATTTCTAAGTTTCAAAGTATTCCATTTCAGGAAAGACAAGAAGCATACTGTATACGAAGAACCTTGATGAGATATGAATGAAGACAGGGAAAAGTCAAAGTCTTACGTCCTCTGTGCTTTCCAATGACGTAACTAAACCATTTTAGCATGCAGTCCCCAACAATGGTCGAGATGCATTAGAGGACAGAGGGAGAGCGAGGGATAGCAGAACAGCAGATGGAAAGAAGAGAAAATCAGACTGAGGGAGACAACCATCAGCACACTGCACTGAGACAAGTGTCCAACAAATTTAGTAGTGTTCTCACAGACTCATGCGTTCTCAAATAACAATAAGGCTTCTGCAACTGCACCTAGCTGTGGGTATTCATTAAAAACACTTAGCACAACTCATACCTCTCATATCTGAATACATCAGGAGCTACAGGACGGACAGTGATGTGCACATCATTCCAGATTGCTTTTGCAAACAAACGCACAATCTGTCGGAGTTTGCCCGGATGCAGAAACAGAAATGCTTGAACACAACAAAACAGAACATTCTCCATCTTACATGCACATGTGTGCACATACACAAGAATGTGAAAGCACAGAAAAATGTTTAGACGTATGCTAAAATAAACCAGTTCAACTTTAAAAAAAATAGACAAAGATACTACTGTAACTGTTAGAAGTTAAATATTCAGCATGCACTTTCTTTGTATTTTGCATAAATAATTACATTTACATTGTCCTTTATTTGTACTCAGTTGTTTGTTATTGTTTTGTTTGCCCAAATATGTTCTGTTGGTTTTGTCCTGTGTTGTATTTAGATCTTAATATGTCCGGAAAGTCAATAAAACAATCTTTCCTATTACAAGATCTCAGGTTCTTCAGCAAGGACTCAACTACTTTGTTTATTTGTGTGAAAAAGTACTGTTTTGTCTGATTTGATCTTTGACACGGTCTGCTAGTAAGGGGCCTTTCGGGAAAACGGCTTCAGTTTGTTCAGGGCACGGTGTGCAGTTTTTGAAGAAAGAAAAGAGTTTTAAGGAGAAAAGTTGGTGAGAGTTTGATGGCAAATTACATCCAAGAAGCTCAGAGCACACAGCAGCCAGTGGCAGCACTGTCATATGCCGGGTGATGTTTCATCACCACTTCAATCCACCAAGGGCTGCTGAGAGCTGACGGGGGACGAGGGAACGTCTGAAAAACTCCAAGGGTGCTTAAAACTTGCGATTATCAAGGAGTCATCTGTCAAGTTTGTTGTTATTTGTGCCCTCCAAATTAAAAAAAAAACTTTTGCTGGTGTATGCCCGAGGCTACCAAGTGGAAAACCCAGAAGCCGGCTCCCCTCCTTTAAAACGAGGCTCCAACTGACAACTGTGTGAAGTGGTTGCTGACTGCCAAATAGCTCCCCGTGTCACGACTTGAGGGATACTTGGAATTCTACGCTTGGCCTTTCCTCCCCTCGCCATCATCCACTTCTCTCCTGAATCATGGAAGGAGACCTACGGGAGGGATTAGCAGCTAAAACCTTGAGACTTAACGAGTCATTTCAAATGAGATCATTAGCATACTAATGTTTGATGTCGGAGACAAATTCTCCTCTCACCGGTACTTCGTTAGTGGAAGCAACAGCTTACAGAGGGAGCTCTCTGAAATGATAAATGAAACGGGACACAAACCTATCACGAGAGGTAAATTCATTTACTATAATTAAGCATGTCCTTCCTTCATGTTTCATAAGACTCTTTAAGTAGTGGCAGAGATCTTTGAAACAAATATGGAAAATGAACACAAGGGTTAATAGTAAGTCATATTCTTTTCCATATTTTGCCCAAAGCTACGGCTCATGTATCGTATTAATTACTGGATAATGTAATGACTTGTCAGCATGTGGGAAAGATGTCTCTCTCAGTGGGTCAGAAATGTGATTAATCCTGTTAAAGTGATACTCTATTTAAAGTCCATTAACTTCTAAACACTTACAGGCTTGAAAGTTTTCATGGCGTAAAAGAAAAATCCAAATGTCTCAAAATAATCATTCAGAATATTATACTTCTCTGCAGTCCTGTAGTGTGCTCATTATGATCCACACGTTCACTTCTATAGCTCAGTTCTCAAGCACAACTTTGTCAAGTTTGCAGGAAGTCATGTGTGTTTGATGGCACATGTCAGAGCGCCTATGCCAGAAAGCATCTACTTTATTAGAGAACTTTATCTTAACAAACCTATAAAAACTATTCCTTTGTTAATGATATACTAGAAAACATTTGTTTCTCTTCATTTTTAAGATACACACATTTTGGCCACATTTAAAAACTCTATTATACAATCTGAGAATCTGACATGTGACATTTTCTGATGCCATTTAGTGTTTACTATACAACCCCAGCTGCACGCCCACACTTGATATTTCAGCTTGACCATGACTGTGAGCGTTAACAGTAAGTGTCAGTATGTGTGTGCTAAAACTGTATCTCAGTGACACACATGGGCCAGTCCAAACACATCACAGCATTTCAATCTCACACTGTGCAATTTCACATATGTGTGTGTGTGTAAGTGAGGTAGTGTTGTTTTTTCTAATCACAGCACAGCAGGCAACTTAGGAATGTCATTACAGTGGGAGTTGTCCAGTTAATGAGTTTGGATGACTCTGAATCACCTGCTGGGTTTGGATACACACACACACACACACACACACATATACACACAAACACACAGGATTACTGGAATGTACGTACATATTAAATAGTAGATTTTCTGGTATTATCAGGTGATGGGACATATGAAGGGTTTTTGGTCTTTGAGAATAGTGAATACTGTGTTAGAGTTGTTTGTTTTTTCAAAGAGAAAACAGACAAACTGAACAGGAATCGGACGAGGCAGCTGAAGCCGCTTTTTGACAGGAAGCAACGGAGTTTATAGCAAATTTAATTTTAAGAAACAAAGATACGATTGTCATCATACTGCTATAAATCATGTCAGACTTTATCTTATTACCAATCGAGACAGAGACGCTGGCATTGTTTTCACCTTTTGAGTCTTTGCGTGTGAGTCAGCATGTCAAATGTGGTCCTGTAGCAGGAACAACCACAGAAGCACTTTGAGTACTTTGCCAGGGGTTACTTTGCCAGGGGTTTATTTATATATATATATATATATATATATATATATATATATATATATATATATATATATGTCTGTCAGATGTCAGATGTCACCTCTAAAAAGAAAATCAATCCAAATATCCCACATGATGTATTGCGTTAGTGTGCTCTGATCATAACCTAAGATGTACAACGGACCTGTCTATGGTGCTGAACATGGCCCTGTGTTCTGACCTTGGCTGATGGCTCTCTGATGCAAGGCACAAATATGAGGACATCATGCGACTGTCAGCTCTGTGTGTGTGTGTGTGTGTGTTCTTCTGTTAGCATGTGTGTGTCCATGCCCGGACCTGCCACGGTTCACAACCAGGCTCTCCATCTCAGCAACGAGATGCAACACCGTGAATCACCAAGCAGGGCCATTAGTCACAATGCCTGGCCCTTCTTTTGAATAACGTCATAAATATTCCATGGACCCGCTTAAAGAGGAGAGTCGGAAAAGTCACGGCTTGGCACCTCACCAACGCAGATCACATTGAGCCCTGTGTTGCAGCAGAAACATGGCAAGACAATTAATCTTTTAGGGATCTGAGGCAGGACAACAACAGGGAGGGAGAGAAACAGAAATAATGGAATATGGTGAGAGAGAGACACCTGAATGGAGTTATGAATTATGTAGAATGCGGCAGCATTGACAACTGATTCAACCAAACTACCTCCCTTACCGCCTTTCTCCAGAACACATCTACATAGAAATTAAATATCTCAACAGCAACCAAAAGGGAAAAATGTCAAAACATCTCAAAACGAGAATAGCGTTAAATGGAAAAGTATGATCCGTTAGCCTCACAGAGCACGGAGACAATTGTCAAAGCCAGACTCTTGAGTGGCTTCTATGTTATTTAATTGAAAATGGATGCCACTTGCTTGTGTACCGGTGTCATTTTTGACAAAAAGAGAAAACCAGAGCGTGAACGCATGAGAAAGAATTACAAGTCTGAGATAGACAGATGTTCTTTAGACCCACTGAGAAGGAGAACAAAAAGAGTGAGCCAGAGAGAAAGAGTGAGAAGAATTTAAGAGGAAAGCAGGGAAGAAAGGCAACTTCAACAGCCAGAAATACAGAATGCTTGTGTTCTGGTCTGCTTTGATTAAGTGTTCAGTGTCCATCAGGAGCTTTGCGTCACAGTTTTGCTCTCCACTAGTAAACATTTAAAGGGTGCCGCTACCTCGACGGCATGCCAACATGTGCCATTAGCACTAAACATGAAGTACTAATGTCAGTAGTTTTGCAGGTATTTGGTCATAAACTAAAGTATTGGACAAATTGGCATTTTGGCCCGATGGTGGCACTGAATGAAAAGTCAAGAGGATCACCACATTATTACAATTCATCCTGAGGCGAACATAAAGGTCTGTTACAAATTTTACAGCAATTCATCCATTAAGCTTTTTTTTTTTAAGTCACAGTAGTAAAAAGACAGCTGGCAAAAATAAAATGAATAAATTACATCTAGCTGAGCATGCTGTCTCACTGTCAGACACAGACTCGTGAACAGAACAACACTTTCATTTATGTTATTGGCAATAAAAGAAATCCTAAAATGACAGCTAAAAGCCAATGGTTGTCACAATTTTTCACTAAAATACACAAATGTCAACCTCATGGTGATGGTGGAGGAAAAGGGGATTACCAAAAGCCACAACGGATCTCGGTACAAAAATTAAAAAGGCAATCCATCCGAAAGTTTAGATGTTTCAGTCTGGACTACAGCAGTGGAACCAAATGACAGGAACCGCTTATGCAGAACAAAAAAAAAGCCTGAAAGGTCATTGTTACACTTCAAGTTATTGGTGAAATAATGCACCACGGTTTCTAATATTATTCTGACTCAAATACCACACTATCAGAGCCGATACAAACTACACAGAGACACACCTTCCAACATCCTCGTTAGCATCAGGTATTTCATCGTTTCGCTGCTGAAAGGTCAACCGAACGATGACAGTCGGCGTAGAGCTGAGACTCGCATTTCGCCCTGCTCATACCTCTGCATTACACACTTACACCGTTTTTCTAACTCACCAAGCATTTAAAAACACCTGACTGGCCCATGTTGCATTCATCCTACTCACACATTAATTAGTGCGCGCTATTGTCCGCGGGCCAAATGGGGTGTGTGCGTGAAAATGCACTTAGCTATCTACAAGAGAGGATGCAGTGCAGCTCATGACTATACGTACCGGCTTCCTCCCACAATGATGAGATGCGTATAATGCTCTGTGAGGGCAAGCGTGTGCAAATATTTACTGGACATTTTGACAAAGATGGATGGGAACATTATGATTTGGGACACAGTAAATACGAATATACCCAAAATGTCGTCTTTCCTATCTCGTCCCCTGTGATTTCCTGCAGGGGACTTGTTTTATTTAATGCCCTTTGCATATACCTTTAGATGACCTACTTGTGTATATGTGAAAACCTGTCATGTCTTGTTATTCTAGCATGTGCTGTTATTACAGCAGCAGACAGTATCTCATACAGATAAGTCATTCTCTGCAGGTTATAGATTCATTGTAGCAATCTTATCTGTCCCACCATTTTCTATACACACACAATAAATATTAATAGTAGGTTCCGTCTCCCAGGCTAACAGCCTTAGTAAAAAGGACGATAAACAGCCACTGGGAATAAAAAGGCCCAGAACTACGAGTCAAGGTTACTGCTGGAACTGAACTCAGTCTAGCAGTGAAATTTTAGAATCATAAAATAATGCATTGTCCATCTTAATGATAATAATAACAATAGAAAATGCTATTTGTTGATAGAAAAGGGAAACCAGGAAGATTACAAAATGTTGGGGCAGAATTTGTAGGTCGGGTAGCATATTCTGTTCACATCTTTTGAATAAGTTAAATTGAAATATTGAAAAATGAAATGTAAAATCCTACACTGGGCCCAGCTCTATTTATTTGAACAAGCACGTTTCTAAAGAACAAAGTCTTATTCATAATGACGGCCTGGCATTCATCCTAAAGATTTAGCTCTATTGCATAAGCCTTCAACTACATGCTTAGAAAAGCCTTAGAGATAAAGATGTTTCCCCATTTTGGGACAAGTCTGGTCGCTTAATCCGCGATAGGATATGAATGAGGTCAAAGCAATATTTTCGAAGAGAGACTAAAGGGAAGCAATTTCGGCCCACGAAGAGAGAGGATCAAAAGGGCAGCGAAGCACATTTGGGGAAAAACTAATGAGACACTCAGAATAACAATAATGCCCCGAGACACACTGCACAGAAAATAAACATCACAGGCACAAGTAGATGCACGGAAACACAGAAATTAGGAATAAAAAGCCACCAGATCACTGAAATGTGTAAAACTAAAAGCTGAGTGTGTGTGTCGACATGTCACATCACCGCAGGAGACATGACTAGAGCACGACCAACACATCGGTCGACAGATTTTATCGGCAAATAACAGCCGATCATAGGTATATCAGAATCTGTTTACATCTTACCCAATATGTGCCAATGTAAAAAGCCTTCTAGGACACAGAACAAATGTTTGAGAATAGTCGGACTGTCCCTTCGGTTGGACTAAAACCCTCTACTCCCCGTCTCCCCCATCGGGTCAAGACACAGTTACCCTGTTGGGTAACTACATTTGTAGTGTAGACAGCATCTTTGTGGTTAAAATAAAATATCTAAATCCATTTTCCTGTATGACTATGTGCTCAGAATTTGATGTGGAAGGTGGACACATTTTGCATTAGAGCAGAGTCTGGCGGAGATAAGATCATATTAAAAGAAGGACAGGAAAATTACAATATGCTTAGAAATGTTAAAAAGTATTCCTGCACCTTCTTATCTTGTATTGAAACCTCGCCTGGCACTTTTATCAGCAATGTTAAGGACAGATGAGAGAATTGGGATGACATTTCTTTGAGCATTGATACAGGAGTGGACACTATTCTTTCATGGACAAAAGTCTAATGTCCTTCGCTGCAATTTGCAGACCAGAGTGAATAACCCTGCAATGCAGCCTAAAGTCTAAATCCTCCATGAAAAAAGAAAAGATATGAGCAAATGAAAAGGCCACATCCGTTTAAAACTGAGCTGAGAATGCCGTCTCCCTCCCGACAGGGAGCTACAGGGGTCAGTCTGGAGCGGAACTGAGACCAACTCGCCCATTTAAACAAGTAAAGACAAATGAAAAGGGCACATCAATTTGGAGTGGACATGGGCACAGCGTCTCTTTCTCTGCACAGTGTGCCTCCCAGAGGTGGTATATTAGGCTGAAAGGGGCTCAATGGAGGCGAGGTGCATCACTAAATAATGAACTCCTGGCGGCACAATTACTGAGCATAATGGCTGCTTTCATCCGAACAGGAAGGAAGAAGTGTGTATTTGTGAGGATGTGGATAGAGATGTTTGTGTTTTTGTGCGTTTCAGTATATAGATCTCTGGGCAAAGCAGTCACTGAGCTTTTTTTTTTTCTACGGTCTATATGCTCATTCCGCAGAAACTGTGTGCAAAAGAAGCTCAACCAGCAACAGTGCATTGAGGGTGGAAGGTGGCTTATGTAGACTTACGCAGCTCGCCCACTTTGAGAATCTCACAGAGCATCTTGGTCAGCTCGATGCTGCTGCGGCCAAACGGACACTCGTGCTTGTCTTCTCGACTGCTGTTCTCCAGGACGATCTAGAAACACAATCAATCAAATAAGCCACACAAGAACTATCAGGACTACGGGAACAACGTGGTCGAATGTTTGACGACATGCGTTTTGGTGCATTTACTCTCCGAATATAATAACAGATATGACAATGAAGGCACAAAACTCTGATATATCCTGAAAATGTGAGAACGCTCATTTATAGGTGAGTCAACGGCAACATTATACATTTGAATTGCTATGACTAAGTTGTGATGAGCTCCTACTATTCCTGGAAGTTAAGTTATATTATAGATCTGGATCCAGATGCAGATTAAAGCCTGCGGCTGTATGTGAAGACAGCGCATCTCGCTGCTTTTAACCCATTCATTCAGTGTCATTGGATGGAAGAGGCATCCATTGGTGTCTGTTTTGACACTGCAGTACGAGGAGCTGCCAAAAACAGAAACGTTATCATTTTATATTACAATAACAAAAAAGATGTCTGAGGCCTTGGCATCAGGTTTGTACTCTGAGTGATTTGTATCTGAGTATATGTAAAATATTTGTGCATTAATTTACGGTGGCTGGTTTGTCAGCTTGAAAGGCCATTTTTCACATAAACACAATTTAATTATGGTCGAAACTATTTATTCATTATTTGACCTCATCTGACCCTCTAATTTATCCGCATTGAAGCCCGAAAACAGGGAACGAAATCTCAACATCCAAAAAAAAAAATTCACTCTAATTATGTGTATGTTGGCAGTGTGCCATACATGAGGCCATCAAGGTCCCAATCATTTTAACTGGTGACAGTTTAATTTGGGAAATTGGAGGCTGTTTTTCCTGCCTCTGGTTGACTGATAAGGGCTGAGCTGACACTTATACTAAGACATCTCTTTTGTCGCTTTCAAACCCAAAGACTGAGAGTCACACACTAACATTAGGAAAGTACACACACACACAAGATGTGCAGGTGTGGTGATTAAACTGCATGTGTACAGTTGACACAAAAATCAACAAAAAGGGTTTTAATACAATAGAATGCTGGACAACTGCCATAAAATGTTTCAAACTAACCTGAATTAACAAGTTGAAACTCAAACACTAATCACCAATCTAGTGAATGTCATCCCATTGCAGACAATCACTTCACTATAGTTATTCTACATCACACGAGTCTATTACCCAGGAGTCAGGGACCGACAGGGAAAGGAATCAAATCATTTATATCGTCGGGGCTGAGCAACTTCATGAAATTCAGTTTTAGCTGAAAGAAAATTTGGGAACGAGCCAGAAACTACAAAGAAGTGAATGAGCTGGAGGGAAGAAGGTTTGGTAGGAAGTGGAGGTGACGAGGAGGAATATAACACCATAGAAATCACTGAGCAGTGTGTGTGTGTGTGTGTGTGTGTCCACATGGGATAGAACTGCATATGAAAGAGTGTGTGCATGCTCACCCTGATGTAGGCGTCCTGGTGGTGTCTGGCAAAATATAACATGTTATCCAGAGCCAGCATGCCTGGAGGGATCTGGGTGAAATCCACAGCTGGATTCACGTGGTTCTGAGAGACAAGAGGACGGGGAGACACGTACTTTAACACTTTTCACCAAATCTTTCTTTCTTCTAGGTACAATCCACTAAATGTGCTATTTTCCCCGACGCAAAGCAACAGTCAGACAACCACAAGGTTACACAGTACAAACAGTTTCCTTCTCACAACTGGAGGTTCAAGAACCTCACACCATAAAGTGCAGTGTTCCAACTTTACAAGTCGACTGCAGTATGAATATCAACTTTCAGAGGCTTGATATTTTCTTGTAATAGGTAATAGGTCCTCCGTTAATCTTCTCTGTCGGGACTGTGTGATTGGATTTGATCCACAGTGGCCTGGCACCATAAGTAAGCGCCTCACAACTGTGATACAATTCTGATGCAAATATTGCTTGAAATTGTGATTGGTGCACAGAGGAACATGACATCAGCTTTGTCCAACATATCCCCTCCCCCTTCAAAACGTGCGAGACTGAAACCAAAATTTCTCATGTTGCATAACAAAAAAAATCGTTTTACTTTGGATTATTATTTTGTAAAGGACATCGTTCATATCACAGTGTCTCTGCTTGCTTTTTGTTCATCTTCTGAGTTTGTTTTTAATCCTGTACAGCGTCAAAATGTCCTTAAACGATCTTCTGAGGAGATCTTTCTAAAAATCGCTGCTTGATAATAAATGACTTCATAAAAAGCCCACAAATTGTTCACGGTGATCAATTATCTATTAGCTCTGTCCAGAAAAAAAGTCGATCTATATTTGGTTTATTTTTAGGTTATCAAATAAACGAACAATGCTCTTTTATAGGTTCAGATAATTGTCTTAGGCCCAAAAAAAAGTAATTGAATTCTAAAAAAATAAAAACAAAATTGATATTTTGAAGAGGCATGGACCTGGATGGTCTTCTTGGACAGTGAAGCTATCTTGAATAGAAATTAATGAATAGATTTTGAAATTGATTGATGCCTGGAAAGTACAGCAGTGAATCAATATACAAACTTGTTTACCCTTTAAAAATGGTCAGAAAACACTTTTTAGTTTGGCCTAAAACCACCAAAACCCAAAACTTTGCAAAAATACCACCTCCCATAACATCTGAATATTGTATGAGATATGCAGATAGATGCCGCCTGTGCTGTCCACAGTCCGACAGACTTAATTCTTCCCAGACATCGCAGAGAATTCAGTCGACTAATGATTAAATCCACCGATACACATGCAAACACATCACTCTGAAGCTAATCTTGAGTTTAAGAAGATGAGACAGATTGTTGAAGGAAGAGGAGAGGGGAAAGCAGGGGATGAAAGAGGAATGGAGGACACTGAGATCTGGCTCATCAGTTTTGTAATTATATCTGACAGGAAGCAACCTTATAGGCTTAAAACAGATACAGACATGCAGGGGTATGCACATCTTTTAAAACACAAACACACACACACTCATATGGACGAGTCAAATATATTCCAGTATGTGAAACAATCCCTAAAAAAAAAAACCCGAAGGCATTAGAAGGCCAACAAATGATGTCAGCAGTGATATGATATATCTAGAGAACTATGGTGTGTGTGTGTGTGCGTGCGTGCGTGCGTGCGTGCGTGCGTGCGTGCGTGCGTGCGCGTGTGTGTGTGTGTGTGTGTGTGTGTGTGTGTGTGTGTGTGTGTGTGTGTGTGTGTGTGTGTGTGTGTGTGTGTGTGTGTTGCAAGCTGTCTAGCATGGAAAGCAGACTAAGGATTTTCGGGTGGATTTTCTCCGCACTAGTGGAGACAAGGCAGTCCAATTGTCTTTATCTTTACTGAGCACACTGCAGTGGGAGTTTGGATGGGAAGAGCCCCGAAACAGCTCTGGTCTTACACTGAGCCACAGTGAGTCGAGTTCAAGTTCTTAAGCTATAGTTAGACTGTTGCATACAACACAAAGCCACACACTCTCCCATATACAGTACGTTAACACTTGATCATGCTTGAAGGTGGAGAGATGGGAAAGAATGTAGTAATAATAATAATAATAATAATAATAATAATAATAATAATAATAATAATAATAATAATAATAATAATAATAATAGGGTGAGTAAAAGAGAACGAGGATTAACATACAGAAACACATACAAACCAGAGGTGGAAAGTAACAAAGTACATGTACACAAGTACTATACTTAAATCATTTTGAGGTGCTTGTAGTTTACTAGAGTATTTCCATTTTATGATTTTTCATCCACTACACTTATGTGACAGCTGGAGCCACTGCAGTAGTTACTTTTCAGAGCGAAAGGTGTGTAAGATTTGAACTTCTCCCGAGTGCCAAGTGTGTAGGAGCGCTATGGTGGCTTACTGTACTTATTTAAATTATAATCCATTACAGCCAATAAATCCCCCACAATGCTACACACTATTCCTTTAAGATTCTGCAATCAAAATATGAAATGCATTTCTTTTCATATTAAACCAGTGGTTCACATTGTTGGTGTCTTGCACCCCTTTACAAAAACCTGCGTCTACTTCAGGCTCCTTTGTCACGTATCACAGATACGTGGAATTTGTGTAGCAGAACTTTCCTACCACATTTATCACTCCCTGATCCTCAAGATTGATCTTGTACCCGTTTGAAGGGTGCATAAAGTAGTAAAAACTAGCTACACCTCAAACCAGCTATAAACAGTAAAATGCTATCTATGCACTGATGCATCGGTATTAACAATCCAATAATGTCATTTTCTGCAGAACACTTTTACTTCTTATATTTGAAATATAATTTACGAATAAAACTTTACTGCTGAAAACATTTTTTTTTTTATTTAATCCCACAATCCACAGATTTTGCAGTGAAGGAAAATCTTATTCAATTAACAGCCAACAACACAAACTGGCACTTCTTTTACTTTATGATCTCAGTTTTGAGGTGTGTGTGTGTGTGTGTGTGTGTGTGTGTGTGTGTGTGTGTGTGTGTGTGTGTGTGTGTGTGTGTGTGTGTGTGTGTGTGTGTGTGTGTAGTAGCCAGAGATGGTCACGAGAGAATGAGTGAATCTCATGTGACCCTTTGAAACACATGCCAAACTTACAATGAAGCCGAGCTTCTTGTAGTCGCGGGTGTACATGGACTTGCGTTTCTCGATGCTGCCACTGTTGTTGGGCTCACACTCCACGTCAAAGGCGATTCTCCGCAGCTCAAAGATGATGTCCCTCTGAGCCTGCACATACACACACACACACACACACACACACACACACACACACACACACACACACACACACACACACACACACACACACACACACACACACACACACACACACACACACACACACACACACAGAAGAAGAATATTAAAGTGCTGCTCATAAATCCATCTGTCTTTTCTTCCATTCACCATTTTGTAATTTCAGAATGCTTCAGCCTCATCTCCGCTGTCTGGGGTCTTGCAGTGCCCAAGGCAATCTGGCTAACCGCCATGACTCTCCACTGTTTTTATTACTTGGGCAACCTAGAATATCTATTTACATATTTTTTTTTCTTCAGCCGGATCAGGCCAAAACTGCCCACAGTTGGTTTTTTCCTGAAAAGGTTTTCTTAAGTTTCTTGTGTGATGTAGGCTACAGTTAAACAGGCACGTTCTGACTGCTTACTATTCTTGTCTTGCTAAAGTCTCATTTTAAAAGACATGTCTGGTGATATATTTTTCTTACCATCAACAAACACCATAAAGAAAACATTGAATTGATCCTATGTAAGAATTGATCCCTTACTAAGTATCTTGTGTGACCAGAGCCTGACATATCTCATCCCTTTAAACCATAGAGCTCCATCGTTGTCCACTACGGGACATGTTGCTTCATTAGGATGAACATGGGCTCAGAGATCAATCCCACATACACACACTGTATTGCTGTCAACGTTGACAAAACTAAAGCAGTATTTGGTTTTGGTTAAGAGGCTTTGTTGACAATAAGAGAACTATATAATATCACCAGCCTGTAAGTTGTTGCACACTATAATGCTTCCTTTTGTTGATTGCTTACAAAGTAGATCTAGATCGCTTTCTCAGTAAATTCCCTTAAGACAAGTCTGTAAAATACAGCACTACTAGTCAGCTAGTCATTCTACCAAATCTGTGTTAATCATATGTTTTAAATTGCTTTGAAGATAATGATGTTCCCTCCTTTCCCTTTTTGGCATTTCCCCATTTGTCCATCCATCCATTTGTCACCCATTCCTGTCAGCATCATTCACAGTCCCCCACCTGGTCCTGGGGATCCATCTTGGTCATCATGCGGTCCTCCAGCAGGTTGAAGGTGAGCACCTGCAGGACGTACAGCTGGTGGGACATCTCATCGTTGATGGGCGTGGAGCTCCGGATCACGTTCTACACAGTGTGAAGGACAAACGGGAGGAGGGAGAGGAAGAAGAGCAGGGGAGAGGAAGACAGAGAGGGGAGCGGAGGTGTTAGATGTGCAAATAGAAGTCGAAGAGGTGAGAGGACGGGTTTTGGGGTCAGAGAGACGAGACATTGATTTTGAAAGAAAGCGGTATGAGATAAAGACGGAGAATAAGAGGATTTGGCAGGGAATCAGGAGGATTAGAAAGCATAAGTCAGATGCGGGAACAGGAGAGGGAGAAATTAAATTAAACACAAGGTGGAGGATGAAAGAGAGAAAAGGGAACAGGTGTGAGACAGTAAGTACAGTAGATAATAACCAGCGACGCGAGACAGAGGGAGAAGTGGCAGGTGTCATTTTCCTTTTCGATATCACACTGGTGCAGAGGCATAAACCCGAACAGAGATAAAGAAACAGAGAGACAGAGGGGCACAATGGAAATGGTTAGACTTACACTGAGAATGATGGAGCGCAGCTGTTTCTGGGCAAGAATATGGGCCATCTCCTATAGAGGGAGAAAGAAAGGGAGGGCGATAAAGAGAGAGAGGAGGACATCATTTAGGAAGGAGAGTGAGAAAATGAAACACTGTATATATATATATCTCAACAAAAAAAAAATATATTGTTCAGGGTTTTCTATGTTGATATGAGAAATGAATCAGAAAATAAACAGAAACTGCCAGAGCACACGGCAAAGTATGCAGTGTTGCTGCCGTATGAAACAAGAAAGCCATCCCAAAGAAGAACTTAATCTTAAAAAATGGATACTAAATGCACTAACGGATGTCTTCTACAGTGCAAACTACAAAGTGTGCTGATCAAGGGTGCACTTACTGTCAGGGGACAATTTAGGATGTCCACAATGTGCTCATCAACCTACCATATCGTGTGCAGTGAGGAAACAAAGTCAGAGACAGAGAGGGTGAGTGAGTGAATGTGGAGAAAAAGAGAGTCTGAAAAAAATAATTTTCTGTCGGGGGGTGCAGCTTGTGGAGGGAGGAGGGGGGAGAGGCAACGGAGTCAGCAGAATGGTGGGACACTGGGGGATCATAATAATAGCTCTACCGATGGTCAAATCCTTACCATGCACACACACAGTCATCTGTCTTTTAAAACACACACAAACTGACAACCAAAATAGTGTCTTTAGGCCCTTGCATGCTTTAAAATGTGTCATCTGTGGTCGATCTGCTGACATGACGATCAGGAACTATCCCATAACATCACATTATAAAAGTGCCTCTCTGCAGAAATGAAAGTGTCTGCAATAAACTTATATTACCACACATGCCTGCACCTGAGCGAGAGGACATGTTGCCCACTTATCACCTAAATCAACCCAATAAAGTTGCTGCCAACCAACCGCATTAAATCGGATGTAAAATAGAACACAATGCACATTTGGCCTCTGCAAAAAGAAGAAGCACTGCAACGTCTGCGTGCGCTCCAATCTGTATGCAGAGATGCTGTGGAGCTTATTTCTGCCTAGCGTGTCCTTTAACTTTGTATGCTGCACAGGAGAAAAAGCTATGGGTTAGCATGATTCATTATTAATGTCAAAGCCCATCGCTGGACCCCATGGTGCGGATTCAAGGGAACATGTGATCAGCTACGGGGCAAAGCGTGACATAGGTGAGCGAGGGAAGGAGATGGATGAGCGGAGAAATGAGAGCATCGCACATGCATGTCACTTCTGCAGAGAGGAATGGAGAGAAAGTAAGGGGTGAGGGGGTGAGTTGGGCTTTTAGATCCCGACTGTTAAACACATGACGAACACATGCATTTACAGGCACGGTACAAAAAAACCGCTGATGTGTCACATGTAAATGTAGCATTTAAAGCTCACTCACTACATCATGATACTGATTTACAGCACAGTATACTGTATGCAGTAAGTGCTGTGTGTGCACACTGCAGCCTCACCTGTCTCTTCTCCTCAGGAGCTTTGAGGAAGAGAGCATTGATGACAGCAATAGTGTAGGTCTGGATGTCTTGATCAGTCCTGGATATGGAAAATAGCACACACAAGAACATCAACTATACATCGCAACATATAAGTAGATCATTATCAGCAACATGTGTGGTTTGAAGTGCATTTACCACACTGTAAGAGACAGCGATAGCTTCAAAGATGAATCAATCTAATGAAGTGTCCATACAGCCTACAGATCCACTTACCCTTGGAGATGTGGGATGAGCTGCCCGATGGTGATCTCCTGCGCCACCTTGTGGTAAAGATCCTGACTGTTGAGCACCATGGACTCCAGGATGGCCAGGGAACGCTGCAGCACTGCTGTGTCCATGGCCGACTTGTTCACGTAGCTGGCGATCTGCAGGAAGGACGGATCGTGAATCACTAAATCATTTATAAGATGTAACGCTTTAAATCTTGTGTCAGTAGCAGCTAATTATGTGTCAAAGGGAGTATCTGTTTGCAAAGAAGTTACAGCTTAATTTCTTAATACACTTAAAAAAACAGGACCTATACACATGCATCAATGCAGAGATGTGCTGCCCGTGGACATGACTATCAGGAGCAAATACTAAACGTCCAACCGTGTATATATCAGAGGGCCTGAAAGACATTATTTGACTGTAAAATCTAAACTTTTCCAGCAAACACGCAGTATAACAACAGGATTATAAATGGAAGTAAACAAAGTCCCCCTTAAATCCCTGCCCTGTTAAATGAGACATTTTCTTGGCTGACCTTCTTGATGAAGGCCACAGAGAAAGTGTCCCAGGAGACGATGCCGTGGTCCATCAGCTCCACGAAGGCCGTCAAAGTGAAAGACAGCAGGTCGCCAAAACTACGAGACAACACACATAGACCATAGGAAACGTCTCTCCAGCAGATGGTTTGGAACAGTGTATAGCTGCAAAGCCCAGATGGCGTGGAGCATAACGGGGTAATAAGCGGTCAGCAGAGACAGAGAGAGGGGTGGCGAAGAGGAGGAGAGGGGGCAAGAGGACCACGGGATTAATTCTGCAACCAGGCTTACTGAAAAAAGACGGAGAAAACAGGTAGAGAGGAAGAAATGGGAAAGAGGTTTTGCGATGCAGTGCAGACAGACTGGCCTTCAAACAAACAGCAGGGGCCGTCAGAAGGCCAGCAGGAGCCGGGCAGCACAGTGCGGCGTTCAATCAGGACCAGAAAGCTACATAACAGAGTGAAGTCATGCAGTTACACAAACATCAGGAGAAATAAATCACTCTGCCTCAGTCACAGGAGGCCAAAGCAGGGAACACATTAAACAGCTGTTATATTCAAGACACATCGCTGCTGGAAGGACTGAGTGAGGAATTTAGAAATACTAATAAAAAAATGAAACTTATGGTTAGACAGCTTGAAGTTACTTCTGCTATTTTGTGTTAAAAAAAACTGTTTAGTAAGCTTTAAACTTTCTGATGTTTTCTATAGGTTTTACAATACTGCCCTCTACTGCTTAGGATTGGCATTGCACCCTTCAGGCTTTTGTTGGTTATTATTGTTGTACTTGCAATGTTTCAAGGTGACCTATGGTGCTATAGTTAATGCAAAATATGTTTCCATCTGTAATATTAAATCTAAACTCTTTTTGAGAGCGCAATAATCTGATGATGCAGTTTCATATTTCATAATGAATGTTAAAGTTAGTCTGCAGAGCTGAAATACGGACAACCAGCAAGGACAACCAACCACAAAGGAAAATAAAAATGGAAGAAATATTCAAGATACAAATATTCCTAAAGTGGATCAACAGTTAAATAGGCGATTAGTAACCCACAGGAGAACAAGACTTTTGCAGATGGTACTGGGCATTTAGATAACATACTGTCGTTAACTACACAATGCTACATGCAATCATAGCCATTAGAGGTTAGAGTCAATAGAGTAAAGGAAACCTTGTTGATGGATGGATTAAGTTCCTGTGGTGATAGAGGCTACTGTTGTTGAAGAGAAAGTAAGAAAAGCAGCTGAACAGCCCCTCGCAGACAATCCCCTCACCCTGAGCAGCACCGTGTGTAAAGAACGCCAAGATTTAATTCAGGGGGACTTGTACCAAAAGTACAGTAATAATACATGCAGCTGTATTGAACCTTTAATTTAAAAACAGCAATTCATTATTATTATTTTTGAAGTTTTCAGAAATAAATCTTGGCTTTCTTTCAGTCTGGATTGAAGAATTAGGAAGTTGTTTGAGTCCGTTGCCCAAAAAACACATGCAGAAAAAAAAGAAATGCGACACCGATTTAGAAATGGAAGCCTGGAAGTATAATTTCCCATAAGGCACATGGGCTCGAGTCTTAATCATGCAGACTCAGCCATCAGTTAGGAAGAGCACAGAGACATTACCCGGCTGGGGGGGGGGGCTTACCAGGGCTTCATTATCTTCTGTAGTTTCTGATAGCGTCTGCAAAGATTTGAGAAACTTTGGTGTCACAGTTGGGAAACAAACAACCAGATCTTCTAGCCATCACAGAGCAGGGAAACAACACACATCACAACCTGGTGTCAAGACATCCCTGAAAGAAGAAACCAGAGCCCCAGCAAGTCCAATCTATTACACATCATACAAATGATTTCTGACTGTATAAATTCAGACACAAGAATACTTAAACATTTCATTCAACATACACTTTCATACACTGACCTGTGGTGAATACGTTTAACAAGTAATCCCACTCAGACCTTAAAAGCATGCCAAGCAGAAACAAATGAAAAAGTAGTTTGCTGCCAACCGTCACTGTCACGCAGCGAGCTTTGGTAGAGATGCACAGTGCACAGAAATGATCAAACAACGCTTTCATTTCACACATTCGGTCTTATAAATAAAATGCTGCAGCAATTAAGTTACACACAAATGAGGACACTTCATTGGGGCTACTTCTTCCGTAGAAATTAGTTCGAAAGAAAATGCTTGACACGGGCATGCTTTAAGGGAACTAATTTAAATTCACCTCCATTTTACAGCAGAACTCTAAAGCTGTGCTAATACAACAAAATCTGTGAGAAAATGTGTTGATTATTTTAATTTGGGTGAACTAAAATCCCTCCGGCACTCCCTTGTGAAAGTACTAACACCTCTTATTAAGCTGGTTGAGGTTGCACTGTACATTCTCAACACCTACCGAGTCAAAGCACGTCACATGTTCCACGTTTTAATCAGCAGAGGGCGACGTCTGCCTTTCCCTTGTGGTGCTTTGTGTGGGCAACAGCAGCAGCAGCAGCCTGCCAACTTATTTCCACATGAATACAGTACATCTCTGGTAGAAGCTTGAGATCACAGCACCGCTCTGCCCTCTTGAGTCTCCAGCACTGAGCCTCTTGAATAATTACAGTTCACCAAGTTGGTTGGCAGGCACACTAATGAGTGTGTGTGTGTGTGTGTGTTTTAGACACTGATACCTATCTGTGTGTCTGTGTTTCATAAGCTCCTTCTGTTGAGATGGAAAGGCAGCAGAGCCTCTCTCTCTCTCTCCCTCACGCACACACACACACACACACACACGCATGCCACTCTCAAACACTCCAGTGCTGAATAGCTGATGTGATGTTAATCTACATAAAAACATATTTAATGAAAGAGCCAGGAGCAGAGTGGACTCAACATCAGTGCTGCTGTGATGGCTCCCAGCAGTAAGATCAGATAAGGGTCAAATATTTGCTAATTTGAACATTTATGCAAAAAGAGAAGAGGCTTCAATGATTTCCTGTCAAATAGTAGAAGTGAGCGTAATGCTGGAGGTGCTGCTGTCTCATACCCAGAAATGGGAGATCATTAAGTGGTTTCTGCTGAAGACGCGGCATTAGACATCTGACCGGAATTTGACCCTTTATGTACACACATGAAAGGAGAAATCCTCCAGCTTAACAAAGTGTTGCTCAATTAATAGAATCCAGCACCAATAATTGTTTGCAATGCTTTGCAGAGTTCCCTGCCAGCGTTAATCAGTGTGTGCTTGTGTCTTGTTTGGGTATAATATATACAGTAATAATAGTAAGAGCATATTTGACCTTTAGTGAGTGCACCCTTACAACATGAGTGTGTCTTTGAAGAAAAAACTCCTTATGCAAGCAAACAATTCTTCAGTCCAGCTCTTCTCTCGCTGGGTACAAAGTGATGACAAATGAGAGATGCATGAGGCAGAAAACGAGAGCGTCCCGGGCGGTTGAATACCGCTGCTGCTGCTGCTGCCCTCCCTGCCAGTTTGCACCATATATGTCTGCTTGTGTGCGCACACATTTGCCCTCCTCCTGTAACTTTCCTCTGGGTTATTACTCTGACTGAAGCCCCGCACTCACACAGCATGCTACCGGAGCAAGCAAACACAAACACACACACACAAACACACACACACTTCCCACTGGCATCACGGCTGAGAAATTCCACCTCAGCGAAAAATGTCCTCGCTTTAACCTTCAGTTGAGACGGTCTCCGGAGCCCTCCACTGCCAACGCACACACGCGGCGAGTTGTTGGATCTGCTGAACAGTCAGAAACTCTCTTCTCCTCTGTTGTGTGTAATGTCACTATCATGGTCAGTGAAGGCAAACAGGAACCCCTGGGCATGTTCTTCTCAAGCCAGTTCTGCTCTTTTCAGCTTCTGGATGACACCTTCAGAGTGTGTAAAGGGATCACGGCCTGGCTGTGGATGCTGTGCCTCTGTAGCTATGCTGCAGGCTCAACTGGGCGTAGCTGACGTAGACTTCCTCAAACATGTAACAGTGCAATCACAGAGATATTACACGGAGACGGGAAGAATTGTGATCGAGGTTGGGCTTATTGTGTTTTTGTTGATAGACGACCTCAAACAATTTAAAGAGAGGCTCTGTCATTTTTCTCCTGTTTGGTTTGACATGTATTTCCACAGCAAGCTAGTGTCACAAGGTGAATGTAAGAATTGAAGTTTTTCTTCATGAACACGGCCCGATAATGAGTTCTAGTGTGTCGGTGGTGCAATCAATTCCCACACTAAAGGCAACTACAGACGGCCAGCTGCTGCAAAAGATGACTTGAGGAGTGGCACTGAACTGTCAGAATAGACGGTGCAACTGTCTCACTGACCTCAGATTTGGGTAAAACTAAGAGCGAGACATTCTTTGCCAAAACCCACAATCGACTTAAATCAGGTGAAATAAAAAAAAATCACGAGCTTAGTATAGGAAACCACTGGAGATCTATATTCTTCTAATCTACTACTGTCCCTTGGCCGCCCTAATAAATTCCTCACACAAAGAGGAACGAGAAATCAAAGGAGAACACTGTAGTGACGAAATGCAAACCGACAAAAGAGATGGTCGGACGATTGACTTACTCAGTCCCACTCTCCACCATCAGAGTGAGCAGGGAGATGCCGTCCAGGTTGATGAACTCTTGGGCGAAGGTGATGTCCCTCGACGCGTTGGCCAGTTCCTTCAGAGACTCCAGCTTGGCGTCCATGCTGGACGACTGGATCCGTTCATGGAGCTGGATTGCAGTCTGGTACTAGAGTGGAAAGTAGAAAGGTGAATAATAAATAACAAATGCCTTGGGATAATACAAAAACAAGTTTCCTCTCTGTGCATCCACAATGACCAGTGCTCTTATGTAGTTATAAGGACATTTTGCAAAGAAATAAAACTCACAGGAGAGGTGGTCAAGCGCAGGATTGATCCATTCTTAATGTCATTGCGATTCTGTGGAGATTTACAAGAATGAAAGTTAGTTTTTTTTTTTACCTTGGATACTGCTGCCTGGAGTTAAAAAACGGATAACCAAACCTTTTCTGTGATGTAGAAATTTGTGGCATCAGCGATCTGCAGAGCAAAGTTTTCATGGTTCCCCAAAGACCACCTAAAATCCATTGGATGGAGAGAAATAAACTTTGCATAATTGGTATTAAAGGAGGGGACATACTGTGTGAAATACAGCTAATACAATTTTAGTACGGAGATAGAGAGAGAGGGCTTTTTGCAAGAAGCCCTAAGAGAATTATTTTCCAACCAAAAAGGCATGCAGACACATAAAAAAGCTAATGCAGACTTACCCCTCACACACTTCTTTAATGATGGCTGAGAGAGGCTTTTTCTGTGGAGAAAGGCAAAACTACATTTAGACCACAGTCCAACTCGGAGTTCCTAAAATAGTCGTCAACTCAGATCGAGCTGCAATTATTTTATATAACAGGACCGACGCACTGAGAGGCTGTTCTACAGGAGCCTGTGTTTAACTGTCTGATGTGGGATCACTGACCATGTCTGCTGCGCCATTTCATTTCATAGTATTGGATGTGAAACTGCTTCCAGATCAGCAGCTGTGATGTTCTGCTCCACATGGGCGGGAAAGTAAGGGACTCAAGTACTGTCCGAGAAAAGTTTGAGTTTGAGGAACGTCTAATCTATACTAGAGAGGAAATACTGCACTTTTTACTTCATTATAAACATAAGGCAGCTATAGTTACATACAAAACATATGATCAGTTTCTAAAATAGCGTGTTAATGTGTAATAATGTGTTTTTATTGATTAAACTATGGTACGGCTGGTGACTGTTTAAGCATTTTTGATGCTTTGGGTACCAAAGAAACATTTTTGGATACTTCGTGGAACATAATGCGGTTATGCTCAGTTTTTTTCCCCATTTATAAAATATGAAAATCTTCTCAATGGCTTGATGCACTTTTGGTTTGGCCTGTCACGATCATTTTAATGTATCGACTTATCGTGCGATTTCTGGAGATCACATATAACATTTTCGCTGTCCTCGATATTGCCCGTTGTGTTTACGTGCCCGTTTGTTTCATAACAATGTCACCAACATCTTAGCTAACGTGTTGCCAGAATAAACAGCATAAGGATATATATATATTATATCTATGTTTTATTGATTTAGAATATTGTTTTAACCTTCCACTATCAATGTCTGAAATTTCTAAAATAATTAAGAGTTCATTGCTCTTTTAATAGGACTTGCATTATTATGGTATTATATTATCTCTGGGACAATATATCATGCAAGTCAAGTAGCGGTTGTGACCCACTTTCAGTTGCATTTTGGGAAATCTGTGCTCAAGACTAAACCCCTCCAAGTCTGACCATTGTGTGTTGTTCTTAATTCTGTCCTCTGTGAGTCTCCCAACTTTTCAAAGGAACAATGCTCAATCTCTGGAGCAACCCTTTCACATTGTAGCACAGCTACTTTTACTAAAGTAAAAGTTCTGAATACAGCACTGCCCCTAGTACCGCTCCTCCATCTACCAGCCCTGTTTACATCCATGTCTTATCCATCACAATGATTGTGTTGTTGCTTCACCGGGGATTACCCTGAGCAACGAGAGAGGCTGCTTCAAAAGAGCAAAAGCTGTAGTGATGAAGATGTACAGAGAGAAGATAATGGTGGCAGGATGACGGGCACACAGTGGATGACAGGGAAACAAAGGCAGAGAGGTGACAGAAGAAGAGAGTGGGCTTTTATGTGAACAGAAGATTTTAGAAATGAGAAATACGCAAACTGAATAAGATGAAGGGAAAACAACAGCAAACACAGGAAGGAGGAGAGTGGATGATAATAGTGAGAGCGCAGCAGAGTGGTTGTTGAACAGAGAGAAAGAGGAATTGGAGGAAAATGACGAGCAAGCAAAGTGCATATGGAGGGATGAGGCGACAAATATAAGGCGTGTGTGTGTGTGTGTGTGTGTGTGTGTGTGTGTGTGTGTGTGTGTGTGTGCATAATGCCAGGCAGTATTAGCTTAATCTCTGCCCGCTCGCCACTGCAGTCATCCTCAGGCTCTCTGGGACCTACAGGACGCTGCCAGACTACACTGAACACGCACACATGTTCAAAAGTACTCTAGAACAGAACAGGGTATCTGTGGGTTTCAAAAAGCAATTTTATTACATTTTAATGTATTAAAAATGTTGGAACTGAATTTTAGACATAACATTAAAAAACAAGGACATACTACTAGATTAATCTAGGTTTATACAGCAAATGTTGAATTATTCTTAGTTCGACTGCAGGTTTTTAAATGAGCAGATCATTAATATGCTCACTCATCAAAGAAATAGCAACGGTTTATTAAAGACATTAAACCACTCGTGCATTGCTTGGAGCAATTCCTTCCCTCATACATGATCAAAGCGGTTTTTAAATTGTATTATTAATAACCTAATACATTTATAATATTTAAATTAGTTGCTATTTAAATAACATAAAAGGTAATAATAGATTAACACATGTGGAAAACTTTTCAGAACTTGTAATAAGTAAAAATGTTACTTAAAGTCTTTACACGTCTAACTTCTGCATTACCGGTGCACATCTTAGATCTTTTGCATTCTCCAACAATTAGTGTCATCAGTTAATTGATTAAGTGCTAGATTTGTGCATTCAAATGTGTTTTTCTTGCCTTAGAAGCTGGTTGTTTTGAGATGATCCCTTACCTCTGAATTGCATCTCAACAGAGATTATTTGACATAAATTGAAATTATTAACATAATCATACGCATCCTTTTTTAGTATATAATTCATTTGGACTGGCTTGACATTTAAATCTACAAATTTATGTTTTCCCGGTTATCCCTTGATCAGCTCTTTTCTCCTCTTCTTATGGCCTCTATCTGCTCATATCTTATTACTCTGAGGTCTGAACACATATTTATGTTCCCTGCTCATCATGCAGGAGTCACATTACCTCCACTATCCCATTTACATACTACTCTTCCCCTTCTCCATCACGTTTCCCACCACCACCTTAGCTAAAGTGTTCACCTTGTGCATTGGTATAAATGTCATAAGCAAAGCTGTAATCTACAGTGTACTGAAACATACACTGTATTAAATCAGATGTTCTTTAGCTCCTGTTAGCCGACACAATTCTGCTTTCTAACTAGGAAGATACCAAATACACTTCATGTCTTTCTTTCCACGGTCATGGTTACACAACAAGTCAACTTCTCCTGCTAGTGTCTCTGACTGATGGCAGCACCGTCTGCACATTCATTACACACATTTTAAACCGTTATTACACACAAGGGTACATTTTGTTGCATCTTTTTCTGCTCATTAAATATTTAAATTGTGCTGCTATTCTCGAGTCATTATGTGCACACTAAGAGGCCATAAAAAAACTAAATAACTTATTTTGGGTTTCTTACACATTCTGTCCCTGTCTGATTTACTGCCGCATTCAACTGCAGCAAGAACGCAACTTATTTATTACAGATGACTATCCTTTGCACTATAGTGAATATCGACAAATAAACATTTAATTCATCACTGAAGACTGCTTCATGCGCTTACAATCTATAAGTCATAAAAGCATACAATGAAGAAACACACTAAAAACATGCGAGAACATGGCATGGACGAGATTTTCCAAAGTGGTAATCTTTATAATCTAATGTACACATGAGAAGTACAGACGGAAACAAAATCTAATGTAAAAGTGATGGATTTCCAAACCACAAAAATGTATAAAAGCTGCTAAAACCAATAGCTTTCATATCGGAAGTGAATTGACTGACGACTTGTATGTCAAATGTGTGCGTTGCTCATCGTGAAGAACGAACAGATGATGATCATCCAACTCTGCAGCTCCGCTCTTCACAGCAGTTGAGCTTTTTTTGGGCTCATCCTTTCCATTTCTCGGCCGTAACTATTGTTTTGATCCAATCAATGCTCTCAATATCGTCGTCCGGCTGCGACGACAAAGCTTTGATAAACTCGCTGTATACTACCTGCTCAGCAGACAGAAAAGGTCTGTGACCAGCTGGTAAACAAAGTGCAACATTTGGCAGCTCGAGAGCTGATATTTCCCTCAGGAGTTGGTGGAGAACAAAGCGGAGCTCCAAAGAGAGTGAAGATTAGACTTATACAATCATCTGAATGAATGATAATGTTGCTCCTTAACAGCTAGATGTGTAAATAACCAACTGCTTCCTTAAGTTTGCCATATCAGCTCAAAAGGTGAGGAAATATCCGAATGGAGTTTACGGCTCGTCACCGCTGCCCCGAGTGGCCAAACAAATCAGTTAATGCAGGTTTAACGATGTTTTTGTCACAGGACTTCGTCAGTCACGACAAAGATGTTTCTATAACCAACAACACCGTTTTTAAAAAAGGTTTAAGATCCATTTAGTTTTGCACTGCCTCACACAATAGTGTATCAAATACCATGACATTTTGCTTCCCTTTAGTTTGACTGAAATTCTCCTGCTTGTCTCCAAAAATCCCCGCAGACATAAACACCTTGTCCTCTCCCTGTTCTCCATTACATTTCTGATGAAAAAAAACAATATTACAATACTCTGCACTTGTACCAATTCCCCAGCGTTCCAGCACAAATGTTGGACTTTCGTGCCTTTGGGGCATTGAAGGTATTTGGAGAGATACTGAAATCACAGTGTAATTTATGACTGACACACACACACACACACACACACACACACAGACACACACACACACACACACACACACACACACACACACACACACACACTATACAGATGGATACACACATACACAGAGAAGGGATGTCAACACACACACACACACACACACACACACAGACGCATGAATAGTAACAAGTATGTGTGTTGCCACGCAAACACACCGACGCACAATTTCACTTATGCAGAGTTCTACCCACGGAAAAAAATAAATAAATAACAAAATACACACACAAATTCACATCTATCCAAACACACACACACACACACACACACACACTTTCTGTGGGTCTCAAGACAGCACGAGCAGATGAAGCCCACTCCCCATCGCATGACTCAGACAGCCATATGCTGCTGCAGGGCCTATTGTACAGAGGAGATGCAGAGGGATGTGGAAGAGGTGGGGGCTGATGGTGGAGGAGGCAAAGCGCAAGTATTACAGTTGCAACAAAAGATGGGGAGGAGGAGTGAGGGGGGGAACGAAAAGGAGAGAAAGCTAAGGAAGACAAGGGGGAGGATGCAACAGATAGGAGGAACAAGAGAAGGATGACAGGGAGAGATAAGAGCATTAGAGAAAAACAGAGGAAGGGGAGGAGGAGGAGGAGAGGTGGCCGAGTAAAACGAAAGACATTCAGACTGCAGCACCCTGCTGATAACGGGTCATTAAAAACTACATCCCTAAATTCACACTCGAGTGCCTTAAGGACCTCATGGCAAACCCAGAAGCACATGTACTCCGTAGTTCAATGTTTCATTCAGTAGTTAGTCCATTGAGAAGGGTAATCGTGGCTCCAGTTGCCAGGGTGACTCACAGCTTGTACAATCATTAGCCCATCTGTGAGTCACACAGAGAATAGGCCATTTTACACACTGTATGTGTAATAATAACGTAACAGTAAACATGTCATGTCAGTAAACATGTCATATATACATATATATATATAGAGTGTGTCAGAGCCTCAACCATCACATTCAATGTAATGTCTTCATAGTCATGTCAAAGCCGCGGCTGTGTTGCCTCTTAAACCTCTCTAATTAAGGCACATCCTTTTGGTCATTAGTATAATTGTTAGGAACAATCCGATCACATCCGCCTACCCCTTCAAGACATACAGTACACACACACACCCCCACACACATTTTAACTACTTTCACTGTACCCACAGCAGCAGCAGATTACTGTACAAATACTGTGTTCAGACAAAAGAGTGTCACAAAGACAGAACGTTTGCTCGGTGTTGTCGTCTAAATGTGACCTCTGTGGATTTAAAGGACAGTAAAGTGTGCCGATAAGTCTTTTTTTTTGTGCTCAGACAACCTACCTGGTCTATCTCCATGAGCTTGGGGAAGGCCCCCGGCCACTCAATGGCCACCTTGACGGTGTCTGCCGGCGGCGGCATGGCTGACGTGGGGGGAGGGGGAGGGAGGGAGGGGGGGGGGGGGAGTTGGGTGGTGTGGGTCTCGCGGCCTCACCCCTCGGTCACTACTTCTGGCGGTAGCTCATCCAAACCTGCAGGACCAGAGAGAAGGAGAGGATGGAAAAGGAGACAGAGGGTGGATGGGAATGAAAAGAGGGAAAAAGAGACAACAAGGCACATTAGTCAAGAACATGGTCTAGTTACTGGAGTTGTTTATTAGTGTCCAATGTGATTGTGGAGAAAGGTCGAGGAGAGCGTGGTCGAAAAACACAGAAGACGTGAGTACAGTGCAGCTGGTAGATTCACATTGGCAGTAGAAGCTACTGAACAACTCAAACCAATAATTCACTTTCACGCAACATTTAAGGTTTTCGAGGAAATGAGTCAATTTACCTACTTACACCAGTTTACTGATATTTGTGCCCCACACTCAAAAAGTTCAAACACCGACTCCTTATATCACCATCTGAGGTCAGGCTTCCCAGCTGCAATGTATAAAAGGTCTATCATCAGTGCTCGCATAGAAAGCACACAGGCATTACCTGCCATCCTTCGTCATCAGCCCACAACGAGAACACACGAGCCTGTTTGTGTGCCGTCAAGGTTGACATTCAAAGCTAAACAGTCCGTGCAAATTCCTCCAAAATACCAGTTAGAATGTGCATTTGAAAATGATTTTATCGTCCCAACACCATGTTCTACAAACTAAAGCAGACAAACTGATTTTTTTTATCCGTCCTCTGAGGTGATTTCTTTTCCAAGCGGCACCCTATTTAATTTGCAGTTGTTGACACAAAGAACATTAAGACGTGCTGGTGGGACAGCTTAATTCCACTCAAAGTTTAACTGCTAATGAGGTCACAGCAGGTGAGTGAATAGAAAAGTTGTTTTTTTTAATAAGATCTTCTTTGTTTCACTGAGTCCTTTCCTCAGTTCAGTCATTTAAACACAGAAAGACACAAACCACCTTTCGAGGCTTAAAGTATGAGACTCCTTTTAGCTATTTCAACAGGAATAAAAGGTGCAAGTGTCGCTGCAGTTCTAGAGATGAAACAACTCTGTGATGATGCAGCACTTTAGCTACAATAGCCAGTAAGCAATGCAGGAAAGAAACAGCTTTTAAAGCAGCTTATAGTACAGAGATTCCTCCTCTGCTTGTAGGAGTATTCCTCCAATTTAACACATGAAGGTCAGCACAAGACAGCCTGTGAAAACATTTGTGTCTTCTGTGGCAGGACCATTATACAGCATCTGTGAATATTAGCATATTGCAGGTATCAGGCGATATGTAACAAGACATTGTAGTATAGAAATGCAAAATATGTCTTTTAAGTCATTTAGAAACAGTGCCTCCATCGCATAGTTTGTCCAGCAGGGAGTATTTCAACTATAAAATGTCTAGCTCAGTACATATCTTTAGTAATAGTCACATTTAAGGGCTCTTTATCAAAAAGGTTATTTTTATGCGTGCGTGTTTGTGTGTGTGTGTGTGTGTTTGTCCTAGAAATATTGGCAGATATATTGCCATCAGATCTTTATAAATTCTCAAATATAAATATTGGTGTTCAGTCTCATAAATCCAGTAGCTGTCAGTCTGGAGACAGTTTGTTGTTTTCTCCAAACTATAGATGTGGGTGTTTATCAGGCAGGGAGGGGCTTTTTAATTATTATTTTCCTGGCTTTCAAGCCCCCCCCCTCCTTATGCTGCAATATCAAATAAATCAGCAGTAGAGATGCCAGGGAAATTAAAAACAGGATTCAAAGGAAATGGATGGAGAGTGGACAAGGAGGGACAGATCGTAAGGCGAGTTAAGAGCTTACGTTGGACATTCATTTCCCACTGAGCCACACTTAGAGACACAAGAAATAAAGACCGACATGTCTTTCACTAGTCAAAACGCAACTGAAATGCACAAACAGACTCTGAATCTGTCCTTGGTTCATACGCATAAAAACCAGCATGCGAACACACACACACACACACACACACACCTTCAAATATTGAACCTGTATCCTCCTGGGTGGCCCCTCGCTGGCTTCTGTGCAGAGGACCACTGTGATATCTGACAGCGACACCGACAGCCGGCTTGACCTGAAACCCCGTGGCTTTCTAAAATAAGCCAGTCAGAAGAAGCTCCATGGTGGAAAAAACTGCCAAATCAGTCACTCCAAGCCCCACAGGGGTAGCTGGGTAAAGCCACATGGGTGTGCCCGCAGGGGGTCTCATAAAACCCACCATCACACAGTTATCAAAGTGGAAAATGTACCAGAGATGTCCCCAAAACCGACTGAGGAAGCCATCAATAATTTACCTTCCCGGATCATCCTAGTTCCTGGTTTAGAAGCCCGTTTTCATATTTAATCTCAATCCCTGATGGCTCAGGGTAATTCCTGGGAGAAGACTAATGAGCAGAATAGTGCGAGTGTTGATCTGCGTGTGCACAGAACACGGACCAGAATAGTTTGTGTGCGCGCGTGTGTCTGGAGTCTGCGTGTGTTTGACGAGCATGTATTAATTTAAAGATTGTTTACGTAATGAGACTGGCCCGGCCTTGTGTGTGAGTCACCCCATAATGATCCACACAGCCTTTTATTCAAGGGCCCGTTGCCATGGCAGCCGCTGCATCAATAGCCGGAGATGTGGATGCATCTTTCTTTCCAAAGCGCGCGTCGTACTCAAGTCACGTTTGTCACAACTCCCCAAATATGACTCACTCCACCCCTCGGCTTTGAGTCTCCAACCAGTGAAATATGACCAAGTGTGTTCATCGAAGATTAGAGTGGTTTTGTGTCTTTTGTTAACTACTTTGTGAGACACTTTGTCCTCCGTTACCTCTCATCTGCAACCTTTAGCAGAGAAAAATCACTTCTGGTCACCATTGTTGAAAAAAAAAAACAAGTTGGTGAATAAGATGTGGAGAGAGCCACTTAGAAAGAACACGGAGACGGGATTAGACGATAGATGTAAACTTGAACTGAACATATAGTTACACTTGATGGACTACTTGCTCAAAAAGAAACATGTCTAGTTGTAATAATATCAGCAGCACCATCCTGTTGATCTGTGTCAGAACAGAAAATGTCTCTAAAGACGAGCCTTACTCTATCTATGCAGAGAATGTGTGAATGGGTGATTCATACGGTTATATTCTACAGAGAACAGCATGCTAGTCATCTATGCAGATTATCCTCCTTCTCAATACTGACTGAAGACATGGAGAGGCAGTCAGTTGAAGCTATACAACTGCCACTCTTAGACAGACTGTCGTAACTCGTAACCGTGTTTCGTCTGCAGGGATTTCAATGTTGGTCTGCTGGTCCGTCTGAAATATCTCAACAACTATAGGATGGATTACTACGATATCTTGTACAGACATTTATGTTCCCCTCAGGATGAATCGCAAAAACTTTGGTCCCTTGATCCTCCGGCTTTTCAACTTGTGCCCCCATGAGGTTCACATTTTGTGGTTTTGAATGAAATGTTTCACCAGTTATATTTATGGAGGGATTGTTGTGAGATTGAGATCGACGATGAGTTATACCTGCTAAACTAATGACGTCCTCGTTAGCCTCAGCTGCACTTTGTGTTTTGGTGTTTTTTTTGTAAATTTTAGCACAAAGACATGCTCAATTAAGATGACAAGCACGGCGATTTTAAAGTTCTTTGAGCCTCACAGACCCGCGAGTATGGTTGGAGACTCTTTTCAACTCCAAAAAAGAGCAAACCTAAAAAGGGTCATTTTAGTTTATGACAACTTTGGTCATTCTTCGTAGTTTTGGCCATCGGCACTGCTAAAATTAACACCAATTTTGATGTCAAAGTCAATTTATGAGGCCTGATAATGTGGTGCTAACGGTCCAACTTGACAAGAAACATGAGCAGAAATTGGTCAGAGAGGTTTAAACAAACACAGGTTAGATTAGCCAAACTAAGATTATACTTTACAAGAGTGGAACGCTTTTTTGTTTGTGTGAAAAATAAGGCTTTTCTTCTGACAGAGGATTCACTTTGGTTCTCCAGCAAAGACAGCAAGTGTGTGTGTGTGTGTGTGTGTGTGTGTGTGTGTGTGTGTACGCGTGCATGTGTTCCGAGCACCTTGTCATCATTTTCCGAGAACTACAGATGACTCAGAGATGGACGGCCTTGAGGCTTATTGATTGGAGACACACACACACACACACGCACGCACGCACGCACGCACGCACGCACGCACGCACGCACGCACACGCGCACACACACACACACACACACACACACCTCATTGCTGACAGCCACAGTGAATCCCTTAAAAATGGGCTAAATGTAATTGAGCGACGCAGCGGTTCAACACCAGGGACGCACGATATGAGGGACATTTTCGGTAGGCGATGTTGAATATTACAGTAATGATATTACTTGCAATAAATAAACGGGTATTAAAGTGTACACAGTATTCTGCTAAAATGCAATAAATTATTAAAAAAAAATTAAAGGAAATGATTTCTATACATCTATTGAACTGAATACAGAAAGGCACCAACAAAAAACAAATGATAGTTGAATTTTAAGGTGATGTTTTCAGTGCAATATTGCAGTCTTTTAGCAATGTGTTGACCTAGTCAGTACACCAGCACACCATGAACACGGCTACAAATGGTCCAGCTCTCATTTGTTTTTCCTGCGATCGACACACACTGCTCCGGGGAACAACTTCGGCGCAACAAGGTTTCACGCTAATGTTCTCAGGTGTGTGTGTGTGTTTGTCTCATATATTCTCTACATGTCATCACGAGTGTTTACTACAGCCTGGGGGGCCGTGTATCAAATCCCAATCTGTCGCTCTGGCATCTAATCGCAGCCTCCTTACAGTGTAAATGAAACCTTGTTATGGAGCTAGCTGCTGTCAGAGCCCATCATGTAAGAGCAGCTGATTTACTGCAACCGGGTTCAGTTGAGTGAGTGTGTGTTTATTTTTCGCTCTGCCAGAGGTTTAAATGTATTTACAGAAGAATATTTTCAGGATCTGAGCCCGCTTCCTTCCTTTTCCTCTCTTTTCCACCGTTCATTCATTTGGTCGACCACGTCTGACGTTTCTCCGTTTCCTGCCAAGTCTCTTTCTCCTCAGTACAGCTTGTTTTTGCAGAATGACCACAAAACATATCAGACAGTTAAAAAACGTTAAACAGACTCTACAATCTCTTTTTTCATTCCTTCCATTGTTTAATTGCACTAACGCATGCAACACCATGCTGCCAAAACCGTCACACCACTCCGACCGGGCTGCAGTGCAGCAAGGTATTGTAATCTGTGAGTGTGTGAAGTTAATCTGTCTTCAAGCAATCGCCCACCTGCCGTAACCAGAGACGCATATGCGTCCTCGGGATTAGCTCCAAAAAAAAAAAAAAAAAAGAGTGTAAAAAAACAAAATCTCATGTTACCCTGTGATCTGATCTGGTGCCCGAGGTCAAAATTGAGGAACAAAACCATCAATAAAGAGGGGAGTATGGGTAAGAGGAGAGGAAACGGAGAAAGAGAGAAGGCTTGTGATTTGTTGGGCAGCAGAAGAGTGCCGGGTTTCACCTCAATAATTCATGCAATGTGAGGGTCACAGCGTCGGCAGAGGGAGGGAAAGAGAAAGAGAGGGGATGAAGGTGAGAAATGACACATGAGAGGACACAGAGAGGGAGGAAAGGACTGAGAAATAATAGAAAGTAAAGAACGGCAGACAAAGACAATATAAACTTTAGATAAACTGAATGAATACAAGAGGATGAAATAGAAAGGAGAGGAAAAAGAGCAAACGGAGCAAGTGAAGAAAAAAGATGATAGAAGAGCAAGAGATAAAGATGAGAGGGAAGAATAAGAGAAACGTCAGAACGGTTTAAGAAAGAAAGGTCTAATACTGGCAATAACTCTGCTACTATGGCATCATGGCACTTGCCTCACTACATTCTCCACCACTTTCTAATATCTTGCAACAACTTTCAAACATAATGTGGTGTGAAGAAATAAATATGCCTATTTGCTTTATTTACGTGACTTCCCTTTGAAGTGTAATTAAAAATGTTTAAGGAGTTGCTGGTGGAGGAAGTGGCAAACAGAGTGAGACCGGGGGGGGGGGGGGGGGGGGGGGCGGCGGCGGCATGAATATCAAGGGGAACATGATCCAAGTGGAGCACATCCTTTCCTGCCAGCTCCCCCCGGGGCTTTGTTATGAACCCTGATGGTGTGAGAGAACATGAGGCAGCAGTTGTTTTTCTGCACACAATGTCAATGTGACCAACCAGCGCTCAGCCTTTGTGAACACATTTACTAAACTGTTATCCTTCTTTTCCCCCCCCCCAAACTATGTCAACAACGTTAGGAGAGGTTAAGATGACCTCAGGCTTTTGCATTTAATTGTCACTTCATTTGGAGCACTCTGAGCAGCCTGGTCCTGATACAAAGTCTGATTCGATACTTAGATCCACCCAATTTTAAGCTGTATTTATTCTAAAAAGTAAAAACCTCCTTTTTTAGCCACTTTCACCCCACTCATACCATGAAGCAAGCAAGAGCATGAGGCCACCCTGACATCAAAATCGTTTTCTTAGGCTTCAAAAACGAATCCTCTTGAACTGTCACATCCTGTGCTATGGCTCTTGTGTGCTTAAGAGTGTGTGTGCAACATCAAGTTACACAACACCATTTTGGGCCTATATATAACCATGCTCTAGTATATGCAGACGTCTGTGTGTGGGTGTGTGTGTGTGTATTAACCTATGTGCTGGGTGGATTTCAAAAGAACCCCTTCTAGCGCTTCATCTGATGCTTCTACAAAGGGCCCGCCTCGCCGCAGGGGCCTCTGTGTGTGTGTGTGTGTGTGTGTGTGTGTGTGTGTGTGTGTGTGTGTGTGTGTGTGTGTGTGTGTGTGTGTGTGTGTGAGTGAGAGAGAGAGAGAGAGAGTGTGAGAAACAGCCGAGAAAAAGAGCACCATCCTTTATCAGAGAGCTGATACAAAAGGCCAGCGACATGTTGCTGAGGACTGAGTTATTGTTGCTCCGAGTGTGACGCCCACGCCCACAGACACACACACACGCACACACACACACACACACGGAGGATGGTCATGTTACACCCCTGAGGAGAGGTGTGTGCATGTCAGAAACACAAACTCACATAGTAACTTAACATCAATCTGAAATTCAGTGTTGTACCATCTCTGGTTCAAAGTTTCAAACTGTCAGACGAACTCAAGTACGGCCTCAAGCACCATCACGATCCAAATGTGTTGATTTGTATCCAATATTTACTTTTAGATTTTACATTTAATTTCATCGAAACTAGTTTGTTCAGGCGTTGACTCAATATGTGGATGTTTTCTTTATCAAAGACATTATATTTTTGGAGTATGTACCCCTGGTTTGGAATCATTGACAATATTAAAACAAAACAGTACAACATGACAGAAAGACAACACTGAATCTGAGAAACGCTCTTGTGGAATACCCAATCCCTCCCAAATACACATCCATACCCAACACCCAGCCCACAGGAAGGCTGCTGGCTCTAAGACAAAGGGCTGGAAAAACAGCTGCAAATAAAGGAAGAAGACAAAAGGAAAAGGGGGGGGGTAGGCTGAGGTCAGGGTTTAGAAATAGGGCTTCTAGATTCAACCAAAGGAGGAAGTGCCATGCTCTAAAAGGGTTAACATGCTAACAATATGCCAAGAAAACACCAAAAAGTTTCCTTAAACAACAACGCATCAAATGAGGACAGTTGATTTTATCCAATTGAGTATGACAGCTTCTAAAATGTGGCAGCCTGGTGACTTCTCTCTGTGGGCCTCTTCGTGTCACAAACTGGTTTCCACAAAAATATTGCAACAAGGATATCCTGTCAAACGTTGGTACCAGAAGCCGACCGACCTCCCGCAGAGGCGTGGACCAGCTAAGAGTGACTCTGGTGTGTGCGCGCGCGCGTACAAGCTACACCGCTGAATCTCCTGCATGTGCATCTAGAAAGTATCTGCACACCAGGCTGTACAGTGTATTGCTGAACGCGGCACAAGCGTAGCCTAAATAGCGTGTTGTGAGCAGAGCAAGCCAGCAGTTTGAGGTAAACAAAGTGAGTCAGAAAACAATTAGGAAGTACTTGGATGGGATCCTGCACACCCAGATAATCAAAACACTGGAACATTTAGAGACAAGGAGACACTTTCCAGAGGACAAGAAAACACGAGGCAAAATTAGGCCTACGGGCAGAAAACTAATCCATGATGTGTAATGTGAAGGAGCCTTCATATTGCCAAGTAACTACTTTACAATGCAGCAGATGTATCAGCAGTGTAAGCATACTCTCTCTCTAGCCTTTCCAAAATCATAAACATAAACCACATTTCCATCCTCCCCAAAACCATGAGGCCACAACGCTCAACGGTCTCAAAACGCATCCGTTCTTTGACGTTTCAATTCTTCTCTGGTTAGATGTGGAAAAAACCCCACGTTGAGTCCCATCTCGGATCGGCCAGCAGACATGCACAGCTCGCACCAAGACATTTACTTCTCCAAACTGCAAACGTCCAACCACAGCGTCCGTGCCCACTGGTGACACACTGGAGAGGAGAGGAGGCAGGAGAGTGCACGGAGCCGCACCCTGAGGCCTACTGCATCCTGTGTGCAGCGCGAAAGGAAGCGGTAAAATAAAAAAACACCATGAAGACGTGAGGACTCACCCGGAAAACTTGACAGCAAACTGGCTTGCTCGTTCTTCTCCTAATCAAGCCACGTCTTGTTCAAAACAACTGCTTGAAGCGGAGAGAGAAGGCGACTCTTTTTCTTAATCGACTTTAGTCTGAGTATCTTCCCGCAAGCGAAGTGCCCTCAGCATCATAAGCCATCGACAAAGACTTCACCACGGTTTGTGCAGTGCTTTGCCGCGGGCAAAGCGAGACTGCTGAGAGAGACAGACAGAAGGAGGAAGTAGGCGTTTTGTCGAGAGAAGAGGAAACGGGTCTGTCAGACAAAAAAAGCGGCAACATTTAAAGATAAAATGACAGCGAGTAAGAAAAACCTAATCCAAGTGGGAAGAAAGAAACCCTGCATCCCTAGCAATTAAACATGATTGGATAAATCAACGGCAAACCTATCTCATAAATATATCATTAGTGTTGCCCTGCTCAGGTGCATTGCTGTGAGAATAAACAACTGGAGCCTTTTAACAGGTTAGCTTCGCATTGGACACAGCGGGCCTGGATCTGTCTCGAGGAAACTAAATCCCCCCGAGCAGCAGCTCTGAACCTCACTGATCACTTTATAGCTAGTTTGTTTAATTCGTACGAAGAAAGACGAGACGTTGAGGTTTTACTTGGGGTTATGTGCTGGAATACTTCTGGGCCGGGCGCAAATAACTACCGTGAGCAAAGTTTATGCACTTCAGGTTTTGCATGAATGAAACCAAAGATAGAGAAGGTGTTGTAGCTGATGCCATTCCCCAGGTTTCAGCTGACCAGGAAGAGGCCTGATAATCACTTCCCAACCACATAATACAGAAATAATTAGAAAGTGTCTCAACAATGAAAAAGTGCCTTTTCCATAATAAACTAAATTCCTATTCGAAATGTGTATTGAGAAGGGCCTTAAAACCAGAGTTTTGGGCTGAATCTGCTCAAATTAATTGGAAAATGGGAAATGATGGCAAGTACCAAAGAATGAGGGACAGCCACGGTGTTAATAAGTGAACTTTAGAGGTGCTCAAAGGTCGATATGGTTCCTTTTGGAAGGAGCCAAGTAAGTAGTTTCCCCCTATTTCCAGTCTAGCTAAGCTAATCGGCTGCTGGCTGCAGCCCTACATTTGCTGGACAGATATGAGGTAAATATGTGTATTTAACCACTGCTTTAATGATTTACCCTGAAAACAAATTCAGTGAATCTCACTCTTCACAGCAGTCAACCAAACCTGTGAGAGACACAATAAAACCCCCAAAACATCTTTAGGAATGTACATCAGACATGGAATAAGTGGTGTCGCTTTTACAGCAAAGTTAGATTCAATGAAGCAGTTAATGTTCAAAGACTGTTGTAATCACCTGCTCTCTGGCAAACGCTTTCACTTCTCCTCCGTCACCACTGATGCAACAGTGAGAACAGTCTACAACAGCAGAGCGAGTCAGACGGTTTACACACCGTCACAAAGCGACCACCGATCCACGAGCAAAGAGGCTAAACGCCCAAATGAAACATTTACTGTTCGAGGAGGGCAATGACATCTTCATTTCAGACTGGGAGCTCAACGGGCCATCTGTGCAAGTGTCACACAAAAACAGATGTTTACTCCACCCATGCTGAGGTCAACCTCGGTTCGTATGAATCTCATAAATGCACGCGTCCAGGACTTTCGGCTCTGACTCAAACTCCTTAGAGCCTCAGAAAGACAAGCGTCCAAGACACAGCCCCAAGTAGAAAAACATTTCAACACAGCAACACCAGTGAACAAACAACACGCTAATAGAAACCGATCCCATCCTCATCTGGTTTTTGTCTTGTGCCAAGCAGAGAAAATAAGGGAAAGAGGACACGGCTGTGCTTGAGTCGAGCCGTCATGTGCTTCGGTTTGGCCTCGACGAAAAAAAAAACGACCAAATTTCATGGAGATCTGAGGAAGTGAAAAAAAGTTCAGCGGACCTTTGCCACTAATGAATTCTTGCAGGACAGCTGAGAATATTTTTTGTGATTTACAAACGGAGTGAAAGTCTGCCGAGTCAGAGATCTCACTGGGGACTCTGCCCAACTCCATGTCAAAGCTTTAATCATCTATCCAAAGTATCTCAGCTCCCCGGTGAATACCGGTCTCTGTGCTCCGTCCTTTACGCTCCCTGCGACGGCTGCTCTTGTAAAAATTTAAATCCCATATTTGGGTCAAACGCTGCTGAGGAATTTGTCATAGTCCGCCCTGACATACTTTGGATTTATAGTCAAAAAGGTCCTACGGGTATAAAGCAGGGAAGTGAAGTACAGTATTTTGTACCAGTATTTGGAGAAGTTTCTACACGTTTTGTGGTAAATGCTCTTCACTATTGGAGTCTACTATGACGAACAATTCATCAGTTCAAGCTGATCAAACTGTCAACAGCCGGCTTTAAAGCCGACGTGTGATAAGTGGTCGATACCAGAGTTTTTGAGTGGTGTATCGAGTCTCTTCTGGAAGTGGTTTGTTATCATGACCTGCTGCTTATTCTATGTTTCCATGTATGTCATTTATTCTGGTTTTATAAACTCCATCAGCAGATCTGAATGATTTTTTTTTTTAAACTTGCTCAAAAGAGCAGCAGATTGTAGTTTGGGCCGAGTGGCGTTAACCTGACTGTCTAGGCTGTTTGTTGATCCAATCAGGAGCTATTCAGCCTTAGTATGCAAGGCAGGTTGTGTTGAAGCAGTGTTTTAAAGAAATGTGAGACATAATTACTCCTGGCAAACATAAAGGCTTAAGTTTGTGAAAATCAGATATTATTGAAAACACGGGAATCTTAAATGCTGGTGTAGCAGTGATTTAGAGGCAATTGTGTTATTTACAAGGCAAGAAAAAATTAAATCTGCGTCGCAGTAAAACCACAGTGTGCAAAAGTGTATAGCCCAATATAAAAACTCTGCCTCAGGGGGTTTACAATCTGTATCGTACGACACCCTCTGTCCTTTTCAACCCTCGCTGCAGATAAAGAAAAAACTACCCCTAACTTTTTTTAACAGGGTAAAAATTAAAAAAAAAAAAAAAGAAAACTCAGGAAGAGCAACTGAGGAGGGATGCCTCTCCCTGACGTGCAGTAGATGTTGTGTGCAGAATAGACCAACGATCCATATGGCAAAATGATAAATAAAATAGCAATATAAAATATTATAGGAAGACAGATCCAGGAGGACGTGAAAAAGCTCCCAGTGGAATGTATCCTAAAAAAGCACTGAATCTTAGTTTGTTTAAAAACCTTAAACATTGTATCTTTTTTGACCCTTTTGGACTATTAACTATAGTATTAAAGGAGTCAATCTTAGAGGGGGGGGGGACTTCATGTTCTTGCAGTGAGTGGGATTAGAAGATCAATACCACTCATGTCTGTTAAACATGAAGCTGCAGACAAGACAGATCGGAAGCAGCAGGAAACAGCTAGCTGGCTCTGGACCTAGTGCTTCAAATAAAAAAAATAATCATTAAATAATAATTTCCTGTGTCCCTTCTCAGTCAGAAACAAGCAATTTGTACGTTTTTTTACTGATCATTGTTACAACAGTCTGACTAATTATATGTTTGTCGTTATTGTACTATTCAAGAGAGACCATTATCAGTCAGCTGTGGAGCATTACTGCCAGAGGCTTGTAATGCTGGAGAGTCAGAAGTTTGAGTTTATGGTTCCACTCAACTCTAAATGGCCGTTAATGAGAGTGTCAGATGAAAACCCAACGTGTAAAAATGTAAACGCAGATGCTGGATAATAATATCAGACGGGTGTTAATGTCATTCGCTCAATTAGTGTTTCAGAGCCCTTTTTGTTACTCACAGATTTTCCTTCCCATTTTACAACCGTGAATTGAATCTGCACATTCCCACAGTCGGCTTGCAGAGGAAGGTTGTCGGGCAAAGATAATTCCACTACACCTCAGGGGATCATCTATTATTTAAAACCACTTCCAAATGTATTCCACTCGAAGAGGAGTGACATGCTTTACTTGTAAATCGGCAAACTCCATTGGTTATGATCCATGCATTCCAACATGCAGCAGTCCGCGTTACAAATGGTTACTGTAGACTGAAAGCTGGGCCACCTCTCAGTTTCCCAACTGCACATCACCAAAACAACACCTCACACGTAGGTGTTTGATCACACGATGTGCTGCTTCCCAAAACAACACAAGCGCAACAGTAACCATCTCCTTGGGCCTTGATCAATAAACAACGGCCTCTGGCTGGTTGCTAAGTTAACATAAGCTGCTAGTTGTCACAGAGAGGATGCTGGAGAGAGACAGACTTCCTACTCGGAAGTCTGAGGAGGAAGTCTGAACTGGATTAATTTAAATGTAATGTAATTATCATGGCCCACATACAGCAGAAGATCCTTCCGTCAAGTTGCAGTTTGGACATCAACACGACCTTGTGTGCTGGTCTGCAAAACATCAACATACAGTAATGCACGACTACATTACAGACATGACAATTCAAAACACCGAACTGAAAACATGGCCGTAGATTTTTCCATTAATGTTACATGTATGTGGCATAATACATTATTTTCTGGACACAAATGGGACAAACTGATGAGTTAAGAACAGACTTTCCCCAGTAAAATACAGCCCACATCACACCTTTCATACAGAGTTAATAACCTGTTAGCTCCAGCAGCTATTTAATTGGACCAAACACTCCTGGGTCTATGTAACTGCATGAAATGTCAAGTAGAGTTACACTGTTAGTTGGGCCTCACTGCCCACGTGTTGTGTGCAACCTATCCTCTTATTGTCCACTGGGATGCTTTTTAACAGAAATAATTGGAACATGGTCATACAGGCTAATGTGCTGCCGACTCCCTGCTCGTCTCACGGTAGACTTACACCACATTCAGTGAGTGAAATAAACTAAACATGGCATAAAGGAGGCAGCGAACACAGCTAACAGCAAGCTTATACTGGTCGTGCTGCTGTGTCTATTATGCTTGTGTGATTATCTGCCAGTATGCTTATTTACGAGGGCAATTCTTCACAAATACTACTTCTATTCTGGGATTAAATTCAACTGTAAATATGAAGCTAGCTAGAGAGTTAGCTAAGCCTAGCATAAATACTGGAAACGGGGAAACGGCTAGCCCTGCTCTATCCAAAAGGTTTTCCTTCCTGCACACTCAACTCTCACTTATTTGTAACTCACAACTTGAAGTTTTTACACCTCAGTTTAAGAATGGCCTGAACAAACAATATTTTACTTGTTAGTCTGATTTTGTTACCTTTGGACAGAGCCAGGCTAGCTCTATGCTAGTTTGTGCTAAACTAAGCTACGCTAACCCTCTGATGGCTCCAGCTTCATCATTACTTCACAGGTGCGAGAGCGGTATAGATCTTCTCAACTGCTCCCGGCAAGAATCGGAATAAATGTACTTCCCAAAACGACAAACTATGCCTTTAAGTAATATATGGAGATAATAATACCAAATACTACATTAACAAATAGTTACATCATCACAACAAAGTCGTCGTGGTTGATCTGAAATTCAGTAAATACGGATCACTGATAAAGATGTTTGGTGTTTGACGGCTAAGTGCCATTATCTCATTATCAACAGCATGACTGAATTAATTTGGATTTTTATTCTAATGGATCGAGTGTTTACGGTATCCAACAGTGAGCAGACAAACATGGTGACACGTCGTTCATCACTGCTCCCTGATCAATCAACTCGGGATATTTTGGGATATTTAAGTGCTTATGAAACATTACCTGTAACATTAAAAATACCCCGGTGTGTATATTTTAATCCTCTGCACTCACAGCTTGTGTGTTGGAGAGTGTTATGTAAGGTAACCATTACACATGTTGTTTTTTTTTCCTCCATTGCCTCGCTAACGGAAACACAATAGGCTATGTGCTCTGTTCAAACACAATCTTCTTTCTCTTTAGATTTAAAAATAACAAGCCATCCTCCCCCATTACATAACTCAATATCAGTCAGCATCAAGGTCGGCGGTGAGAGCTTCAAAACAGAAAAGAGGAGCACAATTAGGTGTTTACCCTGGAAGCCTTTTCACTGCCAGTAAGGAAAAGAAAAAAGTGTGTGTGTGTGTGTGTGTGTGTGTGTGTGTGTGAGAGCCCACAGGCTGAGAAAGTCACTGACAGTGTGACCTTCTGCTCTCGGGCTTCTCAGCTCTGTTCAAAGCAGCCTATCCAGGTCAAAGACTCACTTTCCACAGTGTATTTTGATCTCCGTCTTGACTCTTGAATCTTGTTCCAAAGTGACAGATATTAAAAGAATGAGTTACGGAAATACTGCCCGATTCAATATGCAAACCTCGATCGCAACTCTGAGAGTTTTCTGCAGCAGCAGGAAACATTGCAGGGATTGCTGGATTCTAGCTGTGATGAGAGCAACCAATGTACCACGTAGTGTACATGCTGACTTGTGCAATCGGCAAAGAGACATTAGCATCTATTTTAGTCGTAAGCAGGCCGAGACCCTTAGAAAAAGGATTTGCAACATTCCAAATAATTCGACTAGAGTTACCATGAAAGACACCACAACATTATTTTCCTCCCAAAGAATCCTGCGCACTCAACCACTCGTCCATTCTGATCCTCACCAGAAGGCTTTTATGGACCTCTGGTTTAAATTCTGAGGCTGATAACAGTGGTCTCTAAAACCTTAAATTACCTCAGCTAGAGATGTGGGTTTGGGAGATAAAAATGTCTGCTATGCTATGCGCGTCCCCAGAAGACTCCACAGCGGCTGGTCTGGCTGCAGGCCCGTGGGGTCTTTGGTGTAATCAACTTACATAGCTGGACCATTAGGAGGAAGCTGGAAAGAAGAGGCCTGGATGCCTGAAGGAACAGACTAGAATGTGTTATAATACTAAAAACAGCAGCAGTGTATGAATCTTAACACCATGCCGACTATGGATGGGATTCAACCAAATGTTTATTGTGGTATAAATTTACTCCAGGAGCGACACTGGTACTATTAAAGTGTATTGTCGATGCATTTCTTATCATGATAAAATCTCACGGTCACTCAGAGAATGACAATGTTTGAGGCTGACTTTTACAATAGTGTAGTATCTGTAGCAGATAGATTGATACTCTCATATCTGTTTGATCAAACTGGAAATAGGGGGAAACAGTTCAGTCAAATGGTAACAAAAACCCATCTACCAGCATCTCTTAAACTTGTTAATTAACAATATATCCGTTATAATAAACTGACAGATGTGAGTGATGTCGATCATCTCATCTGACTCTCGGCAAGGATGTCCTTAACATCACATTTGTATTTAGTTATAGATCATTCTAATACATGCAACGCATTCTAATAATCTGTAACAAAGTATTCAAAACTTTGTAAATTAACAAAATTTAGTTGCAGTTATTGGCAAAACAAATGATATATTAAAACAATATGAACTATGACTTTTTTGGGATGTAATTACAGTTTGAATTTACTTATTTTATATTCATAAATTCATATTTTATAATAATATATTATCTTAAAATCCAATTAAAGAACTATCTGCTCAATATTACTACATGCGAGATAAAAAAAAAGATGGAAGAGTATTAATAAAGCTCTCTTTCCGTTCTTTGTCATCAAAAGTGAAGTTTAAGTCGACTTTTTTGATATCATGAAACTGAGGCGAGCTCAAGAGAGTCAAAAGAGACAACAAACGTGCACCTCGTTTCCAAAGACACAACAGTTTGTGAAGTAGAAAAACACACAACATCAAAGTGCAATTCTTCAAAAGCAGCAGAGAGAGAGTGTGTGTGTGTGTGTGTGTGCGTGTGGGGGGGGGGGGGGACGAGGAATGGTTTGACCAGAGCTTCCCCATGACTGATCACGGCAGACAACAGTGATTGGAGCATCTGGGGCCACGCTTCAAGGAACAAGCCATCCTGAAAAAGTTCACTGGACTCCCTCTGTGTAGATGTGTGTGTAGATGTGTGTGTGTGTGTGTGTGTGTGTGTGTGTGTGTGTGTGTGTGTGTGTGTGTGTGTGTGTGTGTGTGTGTGTGAATGTATTGAGGGGAGGGGTAGGGACCACACAAAAACCCTGCCAGGTCACGTGACCGAGGCGGGGATGAATGGTGCTTTTTGGTTGGTCAGAGAGGGAAGTCATGGAAACAGGTCTATAGTCCCATTGTCTAACCGTGAAGTGTGTGTTACGGTGTGTGTGTGTGTGCTGGAGGAGGCGAGAGGCGTTGTAGCATCAGGAGGGACCAGCACTGCATTCTTCATTCACAGGCAGAAAAACGCCTCCATCATAAAGTGACCTTGACTACTCTAACAGAACAGTGAGTCAGTCTCTCTCTCTCTCTCTCTCTCTCTCTCTCTCTCTCTCTCTCTCTCTCATTCTAAGTGGGTGCATTTCAGAGAAGGCATACAACAGCATAAACATAAACTGCCTTTTGTCTATAAAAACACTGACCGTTCGTGTTACGAAGCCAGGCCCTCATTGAAAAAACAGACATCAAGTTATGACCAGCTACAGTTTCCACAAATCAATAACTCTTCCCCAACACAGCTGCATGACAGGCATGTTTTACCACCACATGCTTAGTAGTCTGGCTCATACAAATGCTGTTACGGAAATTAAAAATAACTCTTACAAGAGCAGCAGTTGGAAAATGGAAATGCTTTACCTCAGTTATAAAAAGAAAAAGGTAGATATCCTTAAAAATCCACTCGCTCACTATGTTTTAACTGGCCTCATTGAATTCAGCAGGGTCAATCACAGCAGGGGGGAGAAAGTACCAGACAAAAGGTTCTGATGGAAGAGATGCTTACACAACCACAAGTGCATACACAAGCCATGGACAAAAGACGTAGACTCCCCTCTGACAGGCTGCTCATTCATAAAACAGACAGCGGTTATCACATCACAGCTAACTGTATACAGCTCTTGAGGGATTCTTCCGTCCCTTAACTGGATTAGTGCTGTTCATGACGAAGATAATAATGACACATCGCTTGTGTGCTAATTGAAAACCAAAACGGGCAGGTGCGTTGGGAAGTTACTTACACACACACACACACACACACACACACACGATCCCACAAAAAAAAAAAAGAAAAGAGCAGAGCACTCTGCAGACCAGGCATGAGCTGTGTGGAAGTCCCAGAATAGAGCAGCGAGGATTATGCAAGAACAATACTGCAGCTAAAGGCTTAGTTTCACTCAATTTAGAAAGAAAAGAGAACTTTTCTATGGCCGAGTGCGGTAATTACTGTAAGTGTTAGGCCTCGTATGTTATGGTCTCTTTTCAAAATGTATGAACACAGATGGATGGATTGTAACTGGGCCTCATCTGTACCGCAAGACAAACCATCGTGTTCACTGTACGAGTGCTTTCATCTCCTTGTCTTTCTCCTCACATATCCAATGTCCACACCAAACAAGATAGGAGAATTTAACTGACAATTGCATAGAAAAACAACTTGACTGCAGCTTCACTCAACTACAAACTTATAAAATACTCTGCTTGGAATGTGTGTCTGGTGGGTCCCCCCCCCCCCCCCCCTCAATTTAGTTAAAAAACCTTTGAAAGTACATTTACTCTTTCTGCCTCATTAAAAAGCCCAAATCTATGAATATGTAAATATTGTTTATTTCAAAAGTTATACTGAAAAAAGGATGTTTCATACTTCACAGTGTGTGTGTGTGTGTGTGTGTGTGTGTGTGTGTGTGTGTGTCAGAGGGTTCAAGTTACCACATCACATTTCTGCAACTTACATATTGGACAATTGTCAACTTCTGCATTATTCTGCACAGTGAAAGTCACCAAAGAAAGAAGAATCTAAACACATCTTTTAAATCGGGAGGGGCTTAACATTTGATTGTGAAATGGTGTAAAAGACAGCTGAACAACATGTTACATGATACACTGAGTATTTTAATAGTACAAAGTTCTACAAAAAGCACTACAGTTCTATCTGTCTTAGTGAGGTTAAAAGGTTCAGACCTGCTTTCGTTACATTATAGGAGCTTAACGCTGCCCACAGGGCCGGCATGTGCTCCATCGAGTTAAATGGGATGTGAAGGATTGGGCATCCCGGGTCAGGGAATTTCCATTGCAAATGATTACTGAGCCACCAAGGCCAGGCTTTCATTTTGTCCAGCGTTTAAACAAACATACACAATGAGGATTGCTTTCAGACGATATGGTATCAGGGAAAGTCGTACACACACACACACACACACAGGGTGGTGTATATTTAGCTCCCGCCGTAATTGCATTGCAGTGCAAGTTTTCCCATGAAACTCCAATAAACAGAACGTTTCTGATACGTTTAGTGCCACCTCAGCATAAGTCTACGAAGCACTGAACACTGCTGCTATAGCAGCGCTTCAGCGTCTCTCATCATTCTCAGTAACAGTGTCAGGTGTGGTCGTGATTGGATCCAATTATCCGTGTTTGTTGTAACTTGATGGTATGAACATACAGTGTTAACCTGCATCGCTGCATTTATGGTAAAACATGGCTTCCAGAGTTGTTCATGTCATTGTCATCTTTGAATCCAAAGTACAAGCCTCTTAGTACGAGCGCGTTTTAGTCAGATATGAAGTTGGTCTTCCTAAAAGAAGCACACACTTCATTTTTGTTTCTGATCATTCTGTGCCACACACAAACACACACACACGTATGTCACGCAACAGTTTTGGTCTTTTGGTAATTTAAGTAATTAGGTGCGCTTGCTTTGATGCAATGGTGCTCCCTGCAAATACTGCACAATACTGGTCATGTAAGAACGAGATAGCATGAAGGTTTTAATAGGAAATAGAAATAAATGCGTCTTCAATTCTATCATTAACATTAGCGCTGAAGCAACAATAATATCATGTTGTTAATGTGAGCTGATGCTCAAAAGTTTGGCTGGTGTAACATCTATAAATGATATGAATGCACCCTACATCAAAATATGCTACTGAAAACACATTGCTGCTTCGCCCTGCGGGTCTTTCTGCGCCTCATCTCGCGTGGGGAAATCACACAACACTTTACAGTATGTGACATTTCTGCACAATCAATTATTTGGTCCGCTGTGAACTCCCGCTGCAGCGTTGAACACGTCATATACAGCTCTTAATGGAAACATGGTCTCCACTTAGCTCAGAGGATTACCACCGCCGCTGAAGCATGTCATAACCAAAAGGTCATACCATCATCATAACTCAACAAACCATAATCCGCCGCTGCCTCTTTAATGGCTTTTAAAGTGTGTCAAGGCCCGAATCACTGCTACCAGTCACATTTTTAATGAACGTGACCTCCTCCAAAGTGCCGGTCTGCCAGTCATTCCGCCCAGCTTTGAATGCCGTGTCACTCGATCCCCTGTTGGGTTGTGCTAGCCTAGATCGAGATGTGCGAAAAGCCCGAGAACATTTGGGATTGATTCGGCTATTTTTACATGTCCTACTTGAACTAAATGGTTCAGATACTCACAGGAAGAAGTCAGGCGCTGAAAAGGCTTATTGAACTCCTGGAAAAAAAATAACTGGAAAGCTAAATGGTGGTAAGAGAGTGGATACTTTAGTGTAGGGCTTTCAGAGAAAAAAAAAGCACCTTTTAATAGTTGGAGGGAATAAGAAATGGCGTACACCTTCTACCCATTGGTCTATTATTTACAGGCTACCGGTATTGAGGACTAAAAATGTACGTGCGGAGAAAGATAAATGCCCGTGTGAACACAGCAGACAGGTTTAATAAAAGAAAAGTGGAGTAAGCCGTCTCAAGTGACCTTGCGCCTTGATAGACTCGACGCGCATAGTAGCAACGGTATCCTCCAGAAGGACCACTGCACGCATCCTCCGCCGGAGCAAAAATTACTCCTCTTATTAAACCATAACTCAGGAGAGAACACAGGCCCCTCAACAACACTCATTACCTAAGCATATAGCGAACGGGCTACTGTTCAATTTTGCTGGCGCTACAATTACGTTCGCACTGATGACTATCATCACAAGTGTAATAAGTGCTCTCCGATGCACCGGTGCACTGACATTATGGAAGATGGTATTGGGCTATCTTGTGGAAACCTCCTGCCGCCACCGCCAGCTCTCTGTGGTATAGAATCACACACACACACACACACACTGAGGAGAGAGTTGGTGTAATGCTAGACTGTGTATCTTGTCTAGGTGCTGTGAAAGAATTCAGTCACTTCACAGATCAGCCATCTACTCGCTGCGACTGGCACAAGTGAGTGGGAACAAAGGAGTCACTGTGGCTGTCACACTCGCTCCTCGTTACACTCACCCTTTGCTCTGCCAGCTGTCTCTCCGTCCTCTCCCACAGCCCCCCCCCCCCCCCTTTCCCAGCTGTGGCTATACATCAAACTACCCTTAATTCCACACATGCAAACACACCCAATGCCACACATGTCTTGAGTGGCTTCTGGACCCTGGCTTCACCAAAAAAAAAAAAAAAAAACCTCTCTCTGCTCTTTGCCTATCCGGCAGAGTGACTGAGTGCACTGTTAGAGGCACAATGTTATTCATCACCACCACCAGCGGCTCATCAGTATCACACCACTGCACGCAGCCACAACACATGAGCTCATGCTCGCGACGAATAATAAACCGGCGCCGTTGTTCTAAATATTCTCCGTTGTTCCGTCTTTCGTGCCTTCTAGAGAAGCACAGGTCCTTGTTATTGTTCTTTTGCTCATTCCCGTGTGCCGAGACTCTCTGCCCAACCTCCGCTTCATGCATGCCACACCCTTTCACCACAGCACCCTCTCCCTGTCTGACAGATGCTCCATGCCCGATCTTTGGGCTCAACCATTCATTTGCTAACCCCTAAACGCTGCCCTCAGCCTTCCTATTATTTATTTATCCCCCCGCGACTTCTTTTTAAACCATATGCTACACCCATGCCATCCCCTCCCTATGTTTACCCACCGACAGGCTCCAGCCCTGCCTGTCTGGTCAGTCACAAGCCAGTGCCGATGCCAGCTCAGCCTCCACCCTAACAGTGTGGTGGCTGGCCGCTGCTGAAACACTTTCATCCCTCCTGCGTGCCGAGCCCCGGTTCCTCCGAAGCCATTCATTGAGGCTTTGCCCGTGGTTGCCTTATTATTGTCACGTTACAGTAAATCTGTGGGGGAGGGCTTCGCCTGTGGTACAGAGGCAGCAACAAGAAATGTGGCTGAAGTCAGGCTATTTGTGGACTGGGGGCATACGAGTCAAAGAACCTCAACTTCGCCTTTTATGGGTTAATTGCATGTAAACCACATTTATGTGAAACAGAGAGATGGAGAAAGAGAGGGGGGGAGGGGGGGAACACAAGTGGAGGGCATTCCTCAGGCCAGGCTTTCATTGCTGTGGGTACGATGTCATTGGATGATGTAATCGGTGCATTGCACCCCCCCCCCCCCCCCATACATCTATTCACTGAATACATGGAAACAGAAATCAGACATGACACGTTTCACTTGTCAGCCGACCCTGTAACGGATACTGAAAAACAATAACAGCTAACCACGTTACATTGGGTTGTGCCGGCACATCTTGACCTTTCTCCTCACACTTTCTGTCAACAGGAAATGGATCGCTTCACATGCAGATGTTGGCAGGAAGTGGCTCTCCTTCCACCTTCAATTCAGAAGAGGCATGTACATTTAGTAAAATCTACTTCTGGAACCTTCTGCTTCGTGTATATATATATATATATATATATATCACAAACTTTCACCAGATGCCTTATAACTCTTATGCATCCGGTCGCTGTCCCGTTGTTGAGAAAACGCCGTTGGTATTTCCTGTGCCTTTCTTCCACAGCACTGTCTGGGCTGTAAAACGCTGCCAGACAATTTGGACACACACACACACACACACACACACACACACACACACACACACACACACACACACACACACACACACACACACACACACACACACACACACACACACACACACACACACACACACACACACACACACACACACACACACAAACACGGAGTGTTTAAGCTTCCCCTCCAGACAACAAAAGAACAGACACAGCAACAAGCCCTGAAGGCAACATTAAACCCAGCTAGTCCGCCACTACAATACCCCTCTTCTCTCAGAGCCATGCTAAACCCAGCTGAGCCGGGCTGTACCACGTTATTCTTCCGTTTTTAGCTGGGGAATAAGATAAGGGCTCGGCACCCTGACAGCGTGCAACATCCACAGGAAATGGAAAACACTGACGTGTGGCCAGCATGGAACCAGCCAGGGTAACACGGGGTGAGGCAGGTGGTTTACAGATGGGGAATCTGCTCAGGCCACAAAAAGCAACAGAACCTCGAGCTCAACAACAATGGCTCGGCTGAATCTGAGAGACAACAAAGCGCTCCTTGATGTTTGGTCTCAGATGGCGGGGAAAACCTTTGTCTATAGACACAACAACATGGCTGTCAGGAATGACAGGAAGCAAAAACACTGATAAGCACAAACAGGAGGAAGAAAAATCTAACTGGATGTCTGTCTTTCCCAACAGGAAAAAAAAGAAAAAGCTCTTTCCTGCATCGTGTTAATGCTTGAAGCGAGCCAACGGCCTCACACATTGTTGCCATTAATCAGCCCGCAACATCAAGCAGAGAAGAGACTCATAAAGAGTTGATGAATCGTTTATGAACGTCCATTCATATGTGTCTGGAGAATGTAAAGAAACTCATTTAAAACCTCCTTTGTCAAACACTGTGGATACAAAACAGACTGCTTTGCACAGCGTTAAGAAAACAGGAGCTATTCATTATTAGCTCTCTGGTCAAGCTTCACCCGTTTGAGGGGATCAACATCCCCCTTGAGCAAGGCTTTGGTGGGCCGAAAGGAAGTCTTCCACATGCAGTGGGTGCTTTGCCGGATGAATTACAGCCACAGATCACACCTCCTTGCTGCTAACAGGGGGATGAAAGGCAGCATCGGGGTGCGAGAGTGATTACGGCGGGTTTCTACTGGCTGGTGGGAGCCAACAGAAACACTTCAGGCTGCTACCGAGCGTAAAAGCAGCGGCAGGAGAGACGACCACCGGAGCCTTACGGGTCGATATATTACAGATGCCCTGCTGAACGCTGCTGATGGTGGACAATGTGTGGGCAGCGAAGGGTCAGGAACTGAGCAATATGTAGATGCAGTAGTCCTTCTGAAAGTTCTGGTGAGATCATACAAGTGAAAGATGGAGAGGAGGCAGGAAAAGTGACAGCAGGGGTGAGAATGCGAAAAAAAAAAAATTATAAATGAAAGATAGGGGCATCGGCTAGTAAAGTCGTACAAGGGAGACATGAGAGAGCAGAAGGACGAGCGAGAGAGAGAGAGAGAGAGATATCAAAGTGTCTTGTTTCCGAATGTCCTTCTGTGTTGTGATTTATTCAGAGACTCAGAGGCAGCCCCCACATAAAGCAACACACCTTCAATCCAAGGCTTGCGGTTCCCCAGCCAGACAGAGCGAGAGCGAGCCGGTGGCCTTGGCATGTAGCGAGAGGCCCTCCACTCCTCCTCCTCCTCCTCCTCCTCCTCCATCTCGTCTCTCTCTTCAGGAGGTAGCCTTGACTAGTCTCACGGAAAACACTGCCGCAGCACGTCGACATCGCAGAGGCCCCGCATCGTGACAGAATGGGTTCAAATCCTTAATCTCAAGCCTATACATTAATTATGCAATGCGTTTTGAATACGTTATTGCACCTCTCGCTTCGGTCTACCCTCCGGTCTTCCTAACAGAAATAACTTGAAGTGAACTAGCTTGCTTGCAGCCGTAAGCAAACAAGTGCATGGGGAAAGTATATAATAAGAAATGTTAGAGAAGCTTGTGAGGCAACACCACCATCAACGATATCAAAGATCACACACACACACACACACACGTTACCAGTGTCTTTTGCTTTCCTTTCAGTCACAGCAAGGAATAAATCAAGTCTTTTTCTAGCAAATACATAAATCTAAGCAAAGTAAGACGCCATAATAATTGCTTAGACGGACTCTTAAACACAGAGAAAGAAAAAGGAAAGACGGGGAGCACAAGAACAAGACAGATATACAGATAATAGAGTGCATGTTGGCAATGAAAAAAAAGGTAAAATAAGTAACAAACAAGTACGTCTGTAGGTTTCTTAGAAACAGTGTCAGCACCTCCTCCTCCTCCTCCTCCTCCTCCACCCAGAAAAACAACAGGCTAGTTTTATTTCCGGTCCACCTCACTGAACCTCCAGTCATCCGTGTGTGCTGTCCACTCTCATCACGGGACGGCGTCGCTGACGAGATCATCAGTGTGTGTGTGCACCTGTGAGACGCAGAGAGACAGCAGGCAGCTGACCTCTGATTGGACCCTGGCCTCAACATGTGATTCAAAGCTCTCACACACACACACACACGCACGCACACACACACACACACACACACACACACCCCGACATCTACATCCATATACACACTGGGGGTGGGCAATATGGAGGCAAACTAATAACACAATATTTCTGACCAAAATACCTCAAATTGGATATCGTGACAGTATATTGCAGGGTTGAATAAATAAATAAATAAAATATCAGGAAAAGATAACACTCAATATATCAACATATTGCTCAATATACTGTATACCTATCTTTAAATGTATACATTGTGGTCTTCAAACCCAACCAATTGTGCCTCAGATTTGGTTTAGCTACTTCTTCCTCGAGACAGTCAACAGACTGAAAAATTGCTTGAGTTCCCATTAATGAGTTTGCATTTCAGTTATAAGATGAAGGTAAAATTATCCAGAAATTGTAAGTTATTTTGATATGATGAGGCCTGTTCCCCTCAAGTGCACTCCACCTTCTTCGTTTCTTTAATGTAAGTGAAGCAGAGCAGTGAATCCAACACCCTACTTTGGTTATTCCAGGCTTTTTTCACTGTGCGCACACACACACACACACACACACACACACACACACACACACACACACACACACACACACACACACACACACACACACACACACACACACACACACACACACACACACACACACACACACACACACACACACACACACAGCAGTAGGTGAGATGTATTTTCTGTTCTGCCAAAAAAAAAAAAAAAAAAAGAAGACAGAAAATAAATTGGGTGACATTTGATTTCTTTTCACTGCAGGCAAGCATCATAAAGCACAACATAAACGCTGCAGGGGACATGACACCTCCTCTCTGCCCTTACAATCCGATGCACATTATAAAGTTTCAGCTCACACTAACAGTTCATAAACTTCCTCTGCAATATGATAAATAACACTGCTGCAATGTAGTGAAGTGAATAAACATTTTTAAAACACACACACAAACACAGACACAGACACGGTTCATAAAAGTCCCTCGCCACCCCAAATCAGACATCAAACAGAAAACTCATCACCACAGGAGACAAAAACTCCCATGAACTAACGGTTCAACATAGATACTCAAAGTCAAGTGCACAGTTTGGGGAGAGCAGTGCGGAAAACTAGGGCAACCTCAACTGACTCGCACTCACTGAAGACAGTAGCGGGCGAGACTTTCAATGGAAACGGGGACATCGTAGCGCCCGAATTGACTCAGACTCACACCTGTGATCTCTTGATGGACATGCAGGGGAGCGAGACAGCCGCCATCCTCATATGAACAGAAACATAAATGACCCAGACTACACACACACACACTACCTACAGGGCTGGGAGACACACAAGCTATAATTAGGTTGCAGATGAGAAAGAAAAAAAAACACCTGTGTTTAGCACCTGGGTTACACTAAAACCTCAGCACATGGCTACTGAGAAAGTGATGGAGCCTTGGAGGAAAAACACAAACTGACACAGCAACACAGATCTCTGCAGCACACGTGCAAACATGCCAAACATCGTATACGGTGCGATGCCACCGACACATTCGCACAATCCTGCTACAGCAGCTGCGTACAGTCCAGTAACACCTGCACACGACTTGACAATCCTCACAAAAGTTCAGGTCAAGCCTCTCACGCAGCTGGAGACGGGGGGGGGGGGACATACGGGTTAGACCGAGAGACTGCCGAACCGTTCACCCTACTGGGTCAGTAGGCTCCGAGGCTGAGAAACGTAAAAAACCACATACGCACAAACACACACACACACACACACACACACACACACACACACACACACACACACACACACACACACACACACACACACACACACACACACACACACACACACACACACACACACACACACACACACACACACACACACACACACACACACACACACACACACACACACACACACGGCGAGAGAGCCGTCCAGCCTCTTGCTCAATATTTACAGAGCTCTGCGGCAGTATACCACAGCTGGAATGCAGCGGGCAGAGCGAGCACCCAAGAGGGAACCGTATCAGTTTCTGGGTCATCTAGGGCCGCTTCACTCCGCGTGAGGTCTAGACTTGGACTGAAAAACACGCCTGCGGATGCGCTCCACTTAAACCGATTCATATTCATGTTTGGACAAACATATGCATTTATAGAAGCACGGGGGGGTAGAAGGTTGAAATGCATTCATGAGCGTATTCCCAGCGGTTTCTCTTATTTATAGCATTTTTTTTTTAACAAGTGAAGAGTTGCCTGGCTTTGAATTCAGCCCAAGGCAACAATCAGCAAGCTAAAGATCAGCACATGGCAGGAGTACCTGTGAGATCTCTCTCACCCACCTAGGTTTGTCTGGCTGTCTGGCACCTTCCCATCGCACCTTCAGTGCCTACCTGCTGTTTTAATTAACTCCGTACCACAGGGAGCAATTATGCAAGGCAACATTCATCTCATTTGAAACAGCAAATTAATCTAACCTCAAGCTGCTGAAGGACAGGCGCACCAGTTTGCACTGCGAGCGAGAATGCCAGCACTTCAAATGACAAGTCGGTTGTTCTTTCCCCCTATAAGCAATGGCTGTTAGCGCAGAAATAAAGACGTAAAGTGGCAGAGAGACGACAGGGAACTTTGGGCCCCCGATTTCTTTTCTTTTTTTTGTGTTACTTTAAATGCTGCAATCCCCATCTTTTAGGATAATAAGGGGGAAATGAGTTCATTAAGATGGACAGATAGCAGGCCCGAGCATACATGGAGGAGAAAACAATTTACATACCTCCATCTCCCTCAGGGAGCAAGAACGGAGAGTGAGGAAGGAGATGGGAGAGTGTGCTGCAGTGCGAGAGGGAGCCATTGAGAAGTAAGTGCAAAGAGATGGGGGAAGAGAGAGAGATGCTAAAAATGAGCGAGACAGTCAGATAGAATGTGTTAGAAAGCAAGTGTAAGAGAGTAAGCTAATGAGAGAGAGATAACAGGCTGCAAGGGGAGGGAGGAAGGAAGGAAGGAGGGAGGAGGGAGCTCTGACAGGCAAGAGGAGGCAGAAATTGGCATGGTTGCACTTGGGGAGGTGGTGAGAGGATGTCAAACAGTAGGCAGTGTCAAAGTGATACAATCAGGATCTTGTATGTGATGCAACTCAATAAGCGAGGGGCGGGCAGGCACCCATCCTCTCCCCAAAAAAGTGCTCCAAGCTGCCATCTCCGCCTCTGTCCTCCAATCTGATTTCCTGGATTTTGTTTCACTATTTCCAAACAAAAAAAACACAAAATCGCTCAAGTTCAACTGCCATGTTGCAACGCTGCCTTTCTATCTGTGATCTTTAAGACCCTCTAGGGATGAGGAAATATTTACTTGGGAAAGCCAGCTAACAAGGTTTGCTGTGGCTAATAAAACTTTTTTTTTTTTTTGCATGTGTGTGCATTCCTTTTGACACGGAGGTCCCTCTGGTGGCTATAAAAAGTGAAATATAACAACCCGGGCACGCTTCAATTCTAAAGCGGACAGCTACCGACCAATGCCGTGCACACACGAAGCTTCCCATACCCGCTTTTAAATGAGAGAGTGCGCTCAAGTAAGCGGTTTGCGACAAAGTACGAGTTCAAAATTGCATTCCTCAACTGCTGGAGCTGCGCCAGACCTGGATCTAAAAACCAAAACATCAATCTGTCGCCCACCATCAACCACAGTTGCATAGGCAGGGTGCAAATGTAGGCCAAAAACCTCGCAATGCAACGCAGAATCTAGAAACGCACATAAAAGAACACTCTTCATCCGCGTGGACAACAAGGAGAGAACAAGACAATACGAGAGCTGCCCCGAATGTGTTCGTGTCAGAGACGTGGCAGCACATGTGCCTGTGCTTCTGGGCTGACTTTGCATGTGTTTATTGTCGAGTTGACACGAGCGATGCCGGCACGCGTGCGGCTCCATCACTACGGGGACGTCTAACTGGGCGTGTAAGTGGGCTCTCGCTTCCATCAGAAGCCGGCCCGGAGGGGCCAGAGGGACCGAGAGAAGACGATAGCGCGCACTGATGTGAGCCGCGGCCCAATGCCGCCGCCGTCTCTTACTGGTTACCGAGTGATCACAGAGGAAATAGGGAGCAACGTGGGGACCACTGTGGGACCAAAAAGGCATAAAGAAGAAGAGCTGCAGTTTCAAGTCAATATACAGCCCGATATCAGTTTGTCGCTAACATTTGTCATCTACAGCCGTGATTACCTAGAAATGTTTGGATGGATGGCTTCGTGAAATTGTTCAAGAGCATTCGACTACAGAGAAAACACAGTGGCTGTGGTGGATCAGTGGCTGCACACGTGAATCCATACCTGACACAGTAACCCTGAAAGTATTGATGTTTAGCCTGGGTCTCTTTTTTTATTTCCCCCAGTAGGTTTTGGTCAAGTCCACATTCGTACTGCGATCACGTAGAGCGGCAGCATTTTTTTCAACCATTTAATCACTTTCAGCTGAATATTTTGACATTTGTGCCGACTACATTTGAAATACTATGAATTGCAGCGTGAACTGACTCAACTGGTTGGAAGAAAACTGGGTGTGTCACAGCTGTTAGGTTACAGCTGTGACACACCTCACCAGGTAAAAGCAGAAGCACCATCTCAGGTACACCAAATCGCTGATGTACCACGTAAATAATATTTCTGGGATGCTGTTAGAATAAAAATAAAATGTCTAAATGTCTTTTTTTTTTTTAATGAAGGTGGTCAAATACAGTCGTTTCACACCAGAGAGTCAGTGGATGCAAGCGAGCGCTGAGGGGTTGTGCAACAATTCGTTCAGGATAACAAAACAGACACATAGGAAAAAAATGCAACTGTTGTCGAGGGGGTCGCTGCTTTGATTTAAGGGGTTGCAAGCCACACAACTTTGGTCGACACTGATCTGACACGCACACAGCAATTTAGGGGTCACGTGAAAACTTTTCAGGGAAGCCCTGATGTGCAGCTTTGAAAAGAGAGAAGACATGTTGAGCACCAGACCCCGATAAGTGGCTGAACTGTTGCCAGGCTATAACGCATCTTGGTGTCTTTGCAGTTGATGGGAGGAGAGTACAGAGCTCAAACACTGCTGTCTGATCAGAGGCCCACGGTGGCCATGCAAGCTGGGCAGGAGTTACACACCGCACTCCCTTAAAAGCAGCTCTTTAATTAGCAGTGGGGGTGAAACACAGTCAGCTATAAACGCACCACTTTTTCTTTCCCTTTTCTTTTTTTCCCATCAAGCGAACAGCATGCACTTAACAAACAAGCCGGGGGAGCAGCGGCAGCCTCGGCGTCTGCAGTCTATATATATATATATATATATAAAAAAATAAACATATCTGCCGCAAACACAACACAACTCGCAGCTTTAACGCGCATTGGTTTAACAAACCAGAAGTAAAAGCGGAGCACGGTGAACCAATGCAGCGGCAGTTTAAATGTTGCACTGCAGTTCAATGTGTCTCTGCTGCGATGCTTGAAATCAGACATCAGTCAGTAATAACAAAAAGAGCAGCGCCCAAAGCCGCTAAGGCCACTTGACCAAAGTAAAGACAAGGCGTGAGGGGGGGGGGGAGAGAGACATGGGGGGAGAGAAAGCAGGCGAGATGAAACACAGTATTGTCTCGCTGCCATGTATAGCTGGCACAGAAACGCTCGCGCAGCGAACCCCCCCCCCCTCAAACACCGTGAATCCTTCAACATTTTAGCGCAACACGCGAGGGAAGTGAAGCTACACAAACACCAACAATGTGTGCAAGAGAAGAAAGCGGGCTGACAAACCTGACGACGCGAGGACACTTCTTCCACTAAAGCGCTGATGTCCGGAGTTTGTGTGTGTGTGTGTGTGTGTGTGTGTGTTGTGAATGTGTGTGTGTCACCTACCAGTGGTGTTTTCTCCCTCCCTCTCCGCTCTGCCGTACACAGAGAGAGAGAGAGATAGCGCTGATGTTTCCACTTCCTCTTTTCTTCTTCTGCCGTCTGCTGGCTGGCTCGGTGATGCCAGACAGACTAGAGAGGATGCACGAAGCTCGGCTGCTCCCTCTCTCACTGAGTCACCGGTTAACGAGCGAATGGCGACGTTGCATCCGTTAGAAATAAAGAAGTCAATTATGATAATTTTTGTTTTAGCAGCTCTGAAGTCGGACAACTTCACTGTGAACTGAATCACAATATGTGTGGGACTTTGATATTTGAATTTAAGGATGATGAGTGCGTTTAACAGGTCTGATTTCCTTAAACTGAGTAATATATGAAGTTGTTTTACTTTTTAAGTCAAGTTATAGTTCAAGATGGTGTGAGTGATGTCACCCTGCAGTTCAACATGTAGGCACACATAGTGTTTATTGTCACTTCGAATTATTTGTAAAGCACTTTGTAACCCTGTTTGTAAAGTTGCTGTATAAATAAAGTTGTGATTGTCTTTATTTGGACACGTTGTTTGATAATGAAGACAAAAGTGTGTTTTGACTTTGTATTGACTTCGTCAGTCTTGTTCAACTTTGGTTATAAATCTTATTTTGATAACTATTCTGTTTTCTTAGGCAGGGAAAGGATGTCACATGTTTGTATGGCGCCTTTCAAAAACATAAAATACAATAAAAAAAACATAAAACATGAAATAGAATTCACACAAAATCTACTAAATATGGCAAAATTAGAAATACACATAAACAGGGTTTTAAAAGAATTATAAGACAATATATAAAACGACAGTGTTCACAAACGAAATTTGGGAAGTTACAATTAGACATGTTGTATTAATTCAAATCTCTATATATCTTAAACAAGTTAATAAACTTGTTGCTAAGTGTTCGATCATCGCTGTGAGAAGGAGCCAGACCTCAACCACACCTCAGTTATGCAGTGAGCATTAGTGGGAAAGCTCTGTTTGGACCTGAATTGCTACCAAACATCTAAGCACTAGTTATTATAATTCAGAGCAGATTAACGGTTTCAAGAACTGTTACACGTGTTAACTGAGCTAATGTGTTGTAATGCAATTTTAAGAATTTACAAAGAGAACACACGTGTAGCTACGTCTTTTGAAAGTTAGCTTTTTGTTGATGGCTTTTTGAGAATGAGATAATATTACAGGCTGGATATAAGAAGGGTGATGTGTATTAAATGTTGCAACTGAGCTCCCCTAGTGGATAGCAGCCGTGCCTATACAACTTCTCAACAAAAGACTTTAGAATAAAGCAGATGTACAATAAATTGTATCTGAATAAACAAACAATGAGGACGCCACATCTTCTCTCTCACAAAGATGTGACTGCCTCTGATCTTGCAGCCAGGAGGCAAAGGCAAACAGGAACAATGACTTCAATAATTCATGGTTATTGAACGCTCTCTGGTCTCCACACACATACACAGAGAACTGGAGGGTATGATTATGACCTTCTAATGGTACATTATGTCTGGAACCCTTTTGATTTAGCTCAGCATTGGGCCTACACAGCATTATGTTCTAGTTTCATTGGATTTCATTGTACGAGGCAGGATGTAGGACTATGTCACTGAGCCACATGAGGCCACTTCCCTTTAATTGTGTCAGTGATTACATACAGTTTCTGATATAAAGCCGGAGTGTGTGCTTATGAGTGAAAGAGAGAGTGGACAGTGTATAGCAGACAGTCCTGCAGCCCATCCTTGTCTCCACTCAACAGGAGGAGAATTAATACGGGAGCCCCGTCCCTCCTGATAAATAATCTGGGCAGAAATCTTTCTTCTTCTCAGGTTTTTCGTCTCTCTGTGAAATACACAGGATGCTAACCTCTGCCTATTTAAACGCCAGCCTGTCTTCCACTAACATTGTTAATTTGACTGCATACATGGGCTGTGAAGGCAAGTAGGCCTGGCACAAAAATAACAGAAGGCAAACTGGTTATTTTAATACATTTTAGGAAGGAAAGTAAACAGACTTAAGTCAATAGTCTGAAATGATTCTGTTGTTTCACCCTTGAGGGTCGCATTAGATTGAAGGGTTTCAACATCCAAACAGCTTAAATTGTGTATAAATAATGTCTAAATACAAAATGCAGTATAGGGAACATCAGCAAACAAACAAAACAAGATCATCCTTGGGTTTTTGTGACTGCAGCTTCAGAGCGATACATCAAGAGGGCTTAAAGAGGATGTGACCATTTTATCTGAGGCCGCAAAGAGGCACTGGGATGGTTCTGAGCCCGCCCATACAGTCAGTACATATGTGAAGTAGGCCTACTACTGCATGGTGCATCCCATAAAGTGCACACTCACGATGCAGCACACTACCTCTGCACCCAGTAAAATGCAGTGTCACTCTGGTTTCTTGTTGCGTCTCACAAGGTAACGTTCCCTCATGAATGGACTTTTACCTGCTTGTGTAACTCACTTGGATTTGAGCGCTCCTTGATTCACAACCTTCTGCACGTGTGAGGATGATACATTACCAAAAGAAAGAGCGAACCCTTGTTACTGCATCTTTCCCGTTGGGCAAGCAAGGATTATTATTCATCAAAAGACTTAATGTTCTGCAAAATATGCTGAGCCTCTTCAACACAACGAGTCTGGGCCTGGCACTAGATCTGACCTGCACCGTGTCCAAGAAGACAGAGTGCTTCAATAAAGACTCTCCGCTGACTAAATTCTCTCTACGTGGCGCAAAGCTCCCTCTGAGCAGCTAGTGACCGAATCCCATCTGGGAGATTCATGGTTGTACTCAGAAAAGAGAGAAGTCAACGCTGGAACAGACCGCTTCGATGAGGTTGATTTATCTCAGGTTGCTGGTCAAAGCGCCAGGAAAAAAAAGGGGATGGACGGAGAGAAGATGTGAGAGAGAGAGAGCTCTCAATCATTGGGTTAAACGCTCTCGTGGCTGTATCGTCAGTCACTCGTTGACACGATTGTAATTCCTCACAAACACACACACACACTCCCTGCAGCGTTTGAGCTACTCGGAAAGCTTAAGACACAAATCTAAATGGAAATCTAGTTTGCTTGTTCCCTGTAGGTCTGCTGTAATTGTCTCTCTCTCAGGGTCATTAGAAAGAGGGGAAATGTTTCGAGTTAGTTTCCACAGGGAGTCCCGCTCATGATGGAGAGACGCACCAGACTTCCCTCAAAATGTGGCCTAACGGGTAAGAGCACCTCGAGCTGCTGCCGGCGGCTCGGGACACAAAGTGGGGGAACGTTCTGAGGTTACAAACCTGTGAGAAGACTCTTAAGAAGCAGTCTGAAGTGTCCTCGGATTGATAGCAGGTCGAGATCAAAAGAAAAATGGCTTCTCCGCCTCCAGGGAAGGTCACTGCGGTGCGGTGCACTTTTTAATGATCCGTCCTCTTCGCCTGGAGTTTAACTGCATCGTCCTCAAAAGATTAAGTCGTCGTCAATATGAATTAAAAAAAAAAGTCTCGTAGACATTAAGTCAAAGCCAACATAGTTAACATCTTTGTTTTTGCAGCCTACAGCGGGGTAAACATTGGAGCAAGGGAGCCATCTTTATTCTCAGAATAAGGGAGCACATTCACATACATTCTTTCCCATCTCTGTGGCTTTTCTTCAGAGCAAATAAGCATATTCCAACCTCAAATCATTCCAAATATTTGTGTACAGTCACAAGCATTCAGGCTTGTGTGGAAGACAAACTATCACTGTACTGATTCGGCCTCATTTTTCCACCTCTCTGCATTTAACACACTCTACAATCAAAGTATTTAATGCCAGCGAGACGGCGAGGATACAAAAATACGGTTGGAAAATACAATCTCTTAATAACACGCTGTATTTGCTGACATGCGATCTTATTGGACCCCGCAAAAGAACAGTATCTCTTACACCAGCGGGCTTATTTCATATCACTTAAGATTCGTTACGCATGCGGCTAATGCTTTTTGACACACACATATGCACAAACTTACTTAAAGCGAGTGGTGCCATATGGCTCTGTGTTGTTGTACGATCCAACAGAGAGGATGCAAATGCGAGTCGTCACCCTGGAGAGAATTAAGCGTCTGGGAGAAGTCACGCGCAGTTTCAACCAGCAGAGAAAAGGCTTAAACAAGGTCTTCAGAGTGCAGTTCTCACTGAGAACACACTTCACTACTGCGTGTAATCTACCGCTGCTGCTACTTCATTCAGTCTCTTCCTGTGTTTACAGCAAGTAGTACACAAGTACATGTAGTGCATGTTCCACTCAATCTGAATCCGAGCAGTCGGAGGTTTTGGAGGACTTGTGCTTTTGTTTCCCTTTTCTCTTCTTGTCTTTCTTCTTTTTGTCCTTCCTCTTTTTCCTTTTCTTGCTGCGATGGTGGTCGGACGAGGAAGAGGAGCTGTCTGAACTGGAGGAAGTGGTGTCCTGAAGCATCTGCTGCAGCTGTTGGATCCTAGAAACAGAGAGGAGAGGAGAGGAGGTGGGATTAGCGTCGAGTACAGGGAAAACGCAACCGATGCACACTCGGATGCCCCGTTTTGGCGAGCATCTGAAGTGTCCTTGAGCAGGACACGACCTTCGTCCTAGTACCGGCATTTCTGGACTGTTCGCCAACTGCCTACTCGTGTTACATATTGCCAGTCATTTCCTCAACAGCGCCCAATTACCCGTTAAAACTGCAGGTGTGTGGAGGATTCTCAGAGCACACTGGGACACACCTGGATAACGGGGTCGTCCCGTCCTCAGATCACTAAAATAGATCAGATAACTTACGATAATACGGTGCTTAATTGAATATCTACTTGTCCACAGTTAAATACGGTTCAAGAAGGAAGATTAAACGCAACACATCACAGAACGGGTGAGGAAGAACGACACTGCTCTGTGAAATAAAAAGAAGTAGAGATGTAGAGTATTAGAGGCCAGTGGCGTACGTTACCTTTAATTAGCTCAGAGAAGTGTGCCGGCACACAGAGTGATGATATCAGAAAATGTACAAGACGTCCAGAATGCAGAGAGTGTTTCTGTGAGTAAAAACGGTTGACGTGCGCTTGTGAAGTGTCCATCAGGCCTCATCACGAAGCAGCGTGATCATCAGAGCACTCGGGATGTCATGCTACTCCTTAAAATGTACCGCTCATCCTCAAAGTGGAGCTAAAGCTGAATTATACAAATGTCTCTTCTCTCTCGGCTTTAAATATTTTGGTTTCCTCAAATGCACTTTTGAATAAATAAAAAAAAAAATCCTGGAAACTGTCCGCACTGAGATTATCAGAGGCTTTGTCATGATGCACAACACATCTCAATAAAAAAGCTGTAATAACCAGTTTAAAAAAGGGCCCAACTCTCAAACAGTAGAGACTGTTACCACAAACGGTGTATATAACAATCTGTGGAACACAAATGATAATAGAAAAGAATAAATGGGCTATGCAAAATACTTCACTTTGAGAACGCGCATCATAAAATAACCAAGTGAAACTGTTTTAAACTGTTGAATATGGATGCAGGTACTTCTGGTAACGGGCTCATTTCTACAATTTCATCATTAAATGTTCTCAAGGACAACTTGAGGCACAATATGCAATATGGAAGTAAGCTGGGAGAGGTTGTTTTTTTGATATTTTGTGTAAAAGCTTTGCATCGAGCTTCCACAGAGATGATTTCCGGAGCTCTCAGAGAGCTGCAGAGCTGAAAAACAGGACAACCTCAGACGCCGCATTAGTTTGATTGGACCAGATTGAATCAGAGACCGGAGATGGGTTTTTCGGGACAAGTACCTCAAATTCAAACAACAACAACAACAACACCAACCACCACCTTATTAATTCTAGGAACAGGAGCTCCGCCTCCTCATCCAAGTCTTACATCATTTCTCTTCGTACCATGGCCTTGTGTCCGGCCTCACATAATTGTGACTTTTCAATCACGCATATCAAATAAATCAAAGATCGACTAACAAAGGATTTTAAGAAAATAAATAAATGAGATGCGACATGCAATCCACCGTAGTGCCATAGTAATAGCATCGGCTCACAGCAGCACGAGTAGAAATCAGGCATCAGACTGTTTTGCTTCCCTTTCAAAGATGATGCCAAAGTTAATATGGCACAGACACACAACTCAGACTTCAAAGCACCGCTGGCCTTTGAATAACCTTTCTGTAATGCATGCAAAAAAAATACACACAAGCCTCTATGTGCTGCTGCTCTGCATTTACACACACACACACACACACACACACACACACACACACACACACACACACACACACACACACACACACACACACACACACACACACACAGTGACCCTTCATACTAGACAAAAATCAAATTCAAACACCCTGGCGTCAAACACTATTTGCTAGAAACGGGCACAGAGAAGCAGCCACCATGAGAGAGATTCCAGGTCATCTGAGACCGTCCCACTCCACTGTGGGAGAAGTGTCTGACAGCAGCCTCTAAACTGTCTTGTCTGTCCTTCCAATCTATTTCACTTTTAAAAATTCTGACTCTTATTCAGGGAAGTTACAGCAAAAGACAAAAAAAAAAAAAACAAGTGTGTACCTGGTTTCTTTTTCATTCCTTTTGTTCTCCCGAATGATGTCGTACATCGGGTCTTCATGAGCCTAAAAGAACAAAATAAAATCTGTCGTTACCTACTGTGAAGAAACTAAAATCACACATAGTTCAATTAACAGTTGCTACGATTCACATTAGATCCAGGAAATTATCCCATCGACGCATTCCAACCACCGATTCTAGTGTTGTGTCAGCATTTTTCTAAAAAACCTCCCCATGACAGTACGAGGTATGAAAATATGACACAGTTGCATTGATGGTAATGTTACAGAGGCTGTGTATTATTGCTCCATTAGGGGCACATTGGAAGAGGCTGTGTGAAGACGTCTGCTCCGCACATGTTCCTCAGTGTAAACTAAACAAACTCACCACTCTGAACTGCTCCAGTTTCTGGTTGCCTTTGATGAAGAACGGACACTCCTTGTCTCCCGTCCTGTGGCCGTAGCGCTTACATCGCCAACCTGCGGCAAAGGAAACCAATATAAAGCTGTGTAGTTGATGCAACATCATTGCTATTAAATAGATTAGATATGGGCATGGAAGTACATTGCTGACCTTGGGAACAGTGGTTTTACAAAATAATCTTTAAACGGTTGCTGACAACACACACACACACACAGAGGGAGAGACTTCATTCTCTGCTCAGGTGGACACTAATCCTCTATGTATTTATACAGTAAATAGCTGTTTGCTGCTTTGTTAACACTCTGAATCTTTAATTCAAATATCACTCGCAAGCTCTTTCTTGAGCTTTTAACTGCATCTCACAGCCGACACCTGCAAACAGAGAAAGCTACGTTGTCACACACACACACACACACACACACACACACACACACACACACACACACACACACACACACACACACACACACACACACACACACACACACGTGTTATGATTTAAGGGCTGTACTGGCTGACAACTGAATCAACTCAATAACATTTGACGAAACTCTGTTCACTGATGAAGGCTCTGATTTGCAGTTGAAAGCTCTGGGAACGCAAGTAAGTGAACCTTGAGTTAAGATTTTCATTAATTGTAGTTTATTTCTTAACTGCCCTCCTTCACTGGAGCATAAATGTCCGCGGGGAAAAATCACATAAATTTAGGGTAAAGCCAGAGAAATCACATACTCATACAAGCCTGCTCATATAATAATCTGTTACTAAATGTTTGCCTCGTTATCAAAGACAGACCTCCTCGAACAAATCATAGATCAACACATCAGAAGTGAAGAATTTTGTGTCAAAATGACACACTTTTAGCGACAGTGTAGGTGCCATGAATAACTGAAGCTACTGTGAGACTATAACGTCTCCGTTTATCCTCTACTTGTGTTTTCATGTCCATATCGTTCCCTGCGACGTCTCTCCGTTCCTTAAAACAGGATGATATGTTGAAACACTTCCTCAAAGGATTGAGCAGAGCGAGCGATGCTCGGCTTCTGTAGAACAAATGCCAACTTGTGTACAGGGTGTGTGTGTGTATGTGTGTGACTCCCTCAGTCCCTGGCTGTTCATGCAGCATGAAAATGAGTGGGACGGAGGAATGAATGGACACTGAAAATAAGGACAGTCTTTGTCTGACCACAAAGACAGAAGGTAATCTCCACCAACACCATTATTAATCTCTAGCAACGCGGACAAACAATAGACGTGGTGCTAATTGTTAAGCTACATGTGTCCCCTATCCGCACAGCTGGAGATGTACTCGTATCTACAGTACCTGAACTATCTGTAACTTATTCAGTCTCTCTGTCAAACTCTCAAACCAGAGTTGGTGGTTTCTGGAACAGTGGAATAAGTTCTATTTTGTTTCTGTTGGGTTTGAATGAAGTGCGCTTTACGACGCTCAGCCACATAACATTACTGTGGTCTGACTGGAGTCTGGTGGCTTAGAGGAGAGCATGTTAATTGTATGTTTCTGTACGTGAATAAATGATAATAAACCTCCAAATTCCTGTTGATTTTGACTGACTATATATTAACTTCACCATAACACAGCGCAGGAAACGGAGCGAAAACCGGCGTGTCCACCCGGGTGTCGTGTTTCCACCACTGCTGAACAGAGCCAAGAAATATCCAAGACGACTGCGGATTTGTTTGTCCCGGGAAGGAATGCCGACTGTGACCTTTTCCCACTGACTGCAAACGCCAGATGTCAATGGATGTTACTGGGGTTTCTCTTGTCCAGTGAGAAAGAGGCTTTAGATTAATTAAACTGCATTGTATAAACTGCAGATGTGACAGTGATCTCTCTCTCTCGTCGTGCAGCTGTGTACTCACACTGCATCACCTTCACCTCCTTCCCCAGAGGCATCCACAGCCCCCTGGTGGGCGCGTTCGCCAGGAAGCTCCTGGCTGCTTCATTTCCTGGTTCGGCGGGGATACAGTCCTCTGGTTTGTCCTCGTGCTCCTGCAACAGCAACTGTCACTTTCTGAGCATGTCTTTTGAAATAAAGAACAATAACTGTGCGTGTCCAAGTCCGACAACGACCTGTTTCTTTAAAATGTGCTTGTGGTGCAGTGAATGGGACGTTATACCTTTATGAGTCCCGGGGGAGGTTTCTCATAGCTGCGCCAAAGAAAGATAATACTGACGTTAGTTTTTACGTAACTGCAGAAGTAACGTAGAAGCTAACACACGTAAACCTAACGTTTAACTGCTCAAATATGAATTAGTTTACAATAAGAGTGTAAAATACTTGCAGTAACGAGTTACATGCGTCATTCAGGTAACTTTTTAACCGGTTTGAGCAGAAACTCTCTCGGTAATATATTACTCACAACGTCTCGACGTGTTTCAGCTGTTGGACTTCTTGGTTGAGTTTTTTCGTGTGTTTTTTGAGTTTCTCTAAATCCTGTTTGGAGGACTTGTGCCTCTTGTGTTCTCGGCGTTCCTCCTTCTCTCTTCTTCGCTTTTTGTCCGACATTTGGCCCTGATGTTGACAAAGCGTGGCCCGCGGAAAAGCATTCACTTACAGATAATAATAATGCTGCATTCAAGGTTCATTTAAGGTGGGAAAAAAAAAACATCGGTCAACATGCTATAAGCAGCAGCTAACTAGCAGACATCTCTCTGGCGCTGCAGTACTTCCTGTGCAGCCCGGATTGGTTAGTTAAAGTCCAGCGCCACCTGCAGGTCGCAGGCGGTAACACGTGGAGTGCTGCTGGATTGATTGCTGACTGTTCATGTTTCAGTGTCTCCAAAATACGACAAAGCACATACTTATTTGCTGTTAACATATAAGTATGTTTAGCAGTAAATTGCACCTTTCTATTATCTTTAACATACCCATGCTGTGGTGAACGGTAACTTTACTCAACCAGTGAATGTGCAGTTTAGAGGTAACTGTACCTTATTTCCAATTTCAGCAACTTTAGCCTTCTATTCTATTACATTTTAGAGGCAAATGTTGTACATTTTACTCAGATTTAGATTAATAATACAAAATATAATTCGCAAATAGACTATGGTGTATTTTATAGATAACAATGGGCCTTTATCGATCCTTTGGTGAAAGTCTCAACCTACCTGGCGCTAAATAAAATGACAATAAGAGCCACCGTTACCAGCTGCAACATTAAAGTGCATCAGTAATTATTCAGTAATACATTATTCTGAAATAGGCCATTCTTCATAACCTTTACAGCAGTATGTTATGGTGCTAATACTTTTACTGAAGTAACATTTTGTAAACATGACTTCTATTGTGGTATTGCCAAGTAAAATATCTGAGGATTTATTCCATCTCTCTATTCATGCACCGTTTTTTAAATATATTTGTTCTATTTTATTTGAAAGTTTTCTGTATGTGTCAAGTCTGTCTTAAGTGTAAAGAATACAACTGGATTAATGACATATTTTAAATGTATATATTTGACATGGACATAACATCTGCAAGATTGAAGTTGCAATATAAGACATTTTCAAGCACTAATTTCAGAGATTAACAAACAGCAGTTTCGCAGACAGAAAAGGTTTTATTTCAGAGAATCACGGTGTTGGAGGAATACAAATGTGAGGTATTTCTGGATTCAAACATACTGTACACTGAACAGCTAATGAAAACAGGTAACCAGGCAGTACAAAACGCAGTAAATATATTCAAAATTCTCAATAAAAAGATAAAACGACCTTAACTAAACACACCTGATCCATGTGGTCCCCCCAAATCCCCCTCTTGGAGTCCAGACACTGGTGGTGGTGGCTGATGAGGCTGATAGAATGATGAGTTGATGAAGATGAGGCGTGCGTAACAGCAGCATGAACGTACTGTCTTCCACACCAGTCTTCCACCATTTTCTCTGTTAACTTCAGTTCTGCAGCCATTATTGGATTTTAGCTTGTGATGGGACTGAAATGTGTTTGTGGATTGCTGTTTGTTTGGACAAAAGATATTTTTAGGTCTTTTCTATGACTGTTGTAAACAGCTAACAGTACTTTTCACCATGCTGAACGTTCTAAATAAAACGCAGACTGTGTGCTAGCTGGAGTTCATCAGCGGAAAAAGACAATTTTCTGACTGAAACCTGCGACATCACTTTCACCACTTTCATTTTAGAGCTAATGGTCTGAATCCTTGCTTGTAAAGCATCTAAATATCTTCCAAGTGATCGTGATTAAATAATACTAAACAATGGCTGTTCTCATCTTTGGTTCTAAAAAGAAAAAAACAAACTGCAGTTAAGTTTCCCAAAAGGTTTTTAATAGAGCATTGATTTCCCAAAAATGTGGAAATACTTGTTTTGACAAAATATTTGTTGAGCAGGTAAAATATGCAGGTATTACAAGCTTATAAAGGTGTATTTTTGCATTTGATAAAATGGGGCTCTCGACAATAAATAAAATATTCTGGGGGTCAACAGTGAATGATGGCGGCTGGTCTTGAGTAAAATCACCACCAAACCAAATGTGAACTTATCTGTTAAAATCTTGGCCGCATGTCTTTTTAAACTGCACTCCCATTTGTTTTAAATAAGACTTAATTCTCAACTTTAACCTTTCAAAAACATATGGCCAAAGAAAATGTGAAAAGAAAATGTACAGCCTTGACAATAAAGTACTTTTTGACAATATTAATTGTCAAAAAGTACTTTCTGTACAGGTTTTAGGCAGATGTGCCCATTCAATGTAAACAGCAACTGGTGAGTCTCATTTTAGATGATAATTACAAATATCTTCACTGGTAGCACATGATTTCAAAAATCATTTGCATGCATTTACAAAAATAGAACGACATACAGTATATACACCTTTGTCAGTCTGGTCATGTTTAGCCAAGCCCATATCAAATGAATGTACACAGACACATCTCACCACTGGAAAGAGACAAAGAAATAAAAGTAAATCAATAAATTCAAATACAAATGTTTTGACATCAAGTAACATGAGTACGAAAACATTTAATATATTCTTATCATATACATGTATACTTGTAACTTTAAAGGAAAAAAAAAATCCAAAATGGAGAAGGATGTTAGAAGGCATGTAAACCAGCTTGTCACGCCACAAACGAACACAGTTGGGTTTGCTGCGATGTTTCAGCCATTTGATAAACACTGAATAATTCCTCAATCCTTCCACTTAAAAAGGAGCGGAAGTATTACAAGAGGCGTGTGCAAAGAAGCATTTGTCTCCAACTGGCTCAGCAGAACATGCAGTAACCCTGATTAACAGCTGAAATAGCCAGCCCAGCACTCCCAGTTGTTGAATTCAGGATACCAGGAGTGCCATTCCAAACAGCCCAGCAATAGCTGTGTTGGTGGGCAGGCTGTAACCCTTCCCACACCGGCTCGGAAACCAAAGTTCCCCCTGAGCCTTTGGTGCTAACAGGTTACAAATGTGGGTCTAACCCCTTGTTTGTAAGAGTTTGTATAAAGACAAGGAGGACACTCAAAGCGAGGAAAGAAAATCTTTCAAGCCCCCCTTCTTGCTGCTCTGGTGGTCCTCTCGCATTAGTATCTTGCCGAGACGCTGGACGAACCAATTTTTAGGTTTAGAGGGAGTCTTGGAGGAAGATGAGGCCGACCCTGGAGTGTTAGAGGAGGTGGAGGACCTGGAGAGAGAGAGAGAGAGAGAGTTGGGAAGCGAGGAGAGAGAAACAGAAAAAGGGGGAGGGATGAAAAGTTAGGATAGGGAAATTTAAGATTTTGTTGGTTGGCAGGAAATGTTACAAGTGCGCTGTCGACAAGTATATGATCTGGCAAGCATGGATACGCAATCATTCAAATGCTAACGGGCCTGACACATCATCCGCTCGGATGTCTGTGACACCAAGTTTAGTTGAGAGAGGTTATATGTTGAATTCTAGCTCGGGGGATATCAATACCAGACACCTTAAAATAACTTACCTAGGAGTCTGAGCAGGTGTCTTGTCTTTGCCAGGAGTCTTGGGGGTTGTCACGTTGGCTCTGTGGGTTGGCTGTGGGGTCTTGTGTTTAACAGCGCTCCCTGGTGTGCTGTGGGTCCTGGCGAGGGTAGCTATGAACTCCCTGTTCATTCCTCTGTGTCTGGACGTCTTGCTGCAAGTGTGGCAGGTGGCCATCTGGGATAAGGAGAGGAGCGGAACATATTCATTAACATTGCGTGGCCCCGCATCTATATTCCCCTCGTACATAACGAGGTTTTGAGGTGAAGGCATTCAAGGTATCCCCCCCCCCCCCAACAAAAAAACAAACAAAATCTGAAAGTTTTCTAAAAGCTCTTTCAAAAGCCAGTTGTCTGACTTTCTCAGGGGCACACAGGAGTTTGTTGTGACCCAGTCTAGATCGATTGCAGTGACAGAATGCCTCTCGGGACTAGCAGCGGCTGTGACAGGAACGGGGGGGGGGGGGGGGGGGGGGGCTGTAAAGAGAAGTGCTCCGATGCCCTGTGTGACACCGGCCAGCCCAAAGCCTCCTCACAGATGTCAGACACATCTACAGCTGAGGAAGAGCTCACAATGGAGGCCAGGATGCAAATTCATGAGAGGAGATGAGGCTCCTCCCGTTGGCCCTTCCAGACATCCCCTTCAATGTTTGTACAAATGTGAAAATAACTGGATTAGTTCAAGCGGGATGGGAAACATTGACTTAGCCTATGAGAGGGCAAGGTGGGGCTGTTGCCGTGCAGTTTCCCCCATTCAGGGTACGGGTGCTATAAGAGCCGCCACACAACTCTTTCAGTTAATCTCTATGAATCTTTCCGGAGAGGGGTGTTTTCTCGCAACAATTACTTTTGTCAGTCGAGTTTACACTTTACTGCGCCTTGCATGATGAATTATAAGCAACTTCCTGACACAGATTACACAGGAGCCTATATTAGGCAACGAACACAAGACACTTATGAGAGTGACGAGACGCAGCTGCCGCTTCACGAGATCCAAATGATTCAAGACAAAAATGAACATCCCAGACTCCAGACATGCACTCCATAGTGCATGTGAGTAGACTGGGATTAACTAATGTGCGATCTGTCACGAGGTTATTAACAGACATTATTGTGCAACCCCAAACAGATATAGAAAAAAAACTCACTCGCATCCAGAACATTTGAACCATGCTCTTATTCCATTGCTGTCCAGTATTCACAACTAAGACGCCACTATAAGATCAAGTGATGATAACAATTTGGAGACAATCACATCATCTCAGAGATGAGTGCAAGTGCAAGACAAGCGGACACAGAAGATTAAACCAACTCTACAGTACAAAATAAAAGTCTTCTCAGTGTAGAAAATGCAGTACAAAGTGTGAAGTGCTGTTTTAGTGTAATTTGAGGATTGCTTCAACAGCCCTCCCAATCATCAGTAACTTAAATCCCACTAATTACTCCAGCCATCCAGAGTGGCACAAGGGTGAAACGGGTCAGAACAGACCAGCACTGCAGAGGTCAGCAAGTCTGAGCCAAGCTGTTGACAGTCCAGAATGCTGACGAGACGGAAAACTCACCGACACGAAGGCGGCCATTTCAGATTGTGACAGGTGTCTGTTGGTGTTGGAGAGTTGGGTTTCGATGCACCGGGGAGTACAGAGTTCCTCTTTCTTTGAGAGCACGTATGAAGTGTTCACTACACGAGTCTGCACGTCCGGCTTTATACAGACCCAAGCCCGGCTACTGACCCACCCATCTCTGCACAGGGGTGTGGCTGAAAGGAGGAGCCACCACTGCACTGGGGTCGGCCACTCTGTGGGACAGCCAGCACTCTGCTGCTGCTGCTGCTGCTCCGTCAGTGGCTGGACTCATCTAGACACACCGCTGTTTGCAAACTGATTAAACCGCGTGGGATGAAAAGTCAGACCTGCTCTGATCATTGGCTCCGTAATTTCCAAATTAACGCGGCAAGGTGTTTCACTGTCTAAACATCAAAGCATCTTCTCTATGGATACGGTGCATTACGTTTGTGGCTTCCTGTATGGTTCCTGATTTATCGGGATAATTTAACAGGTAGAATTTCTTTCCGACTCCTAAATAGGGAAGCATCTATTTCAGCAGATGATGTATCTCACTGAAGAGAACACCCAACAGTAAAAGCCGGCTCCTCAAACTGGCACAACTTTGAAACTTCGCAAAGATCAAACAATTTGTGATTACAATCGTTGCAATAAAAAAAAGAAGTCGGAAAACAACTCAAAGCAGCGATGTCGATGCTGCAGATAAAGCTGGAGCAGCTGGTTGAAATAGACAAAGGATGAATTAAGCTGGAGATCGTGAAGCTGTTCAAACTCATCATGTAGGGAAACACTGCGTCTATTAGGGCTTAATATTGCAAAGACGTGCTAGAGGATGTCATACTGGCACCACTCTCTGGTTCCATAGAGGTGTTTCAGAGAAACAGACCTGTAGAGAAAGTCGAGTGGCTAATACTACACTATTCAATCACAGTTAATATACCATTTGTAAGTCACAAACAACTGGTGAAAAGTCAATTTTATAATTTCTTGCATTGAGAAAATCTCCAATTGATTCCCTGCAGGCATCAACTTGAAGAGTTGAAAAAAAACATTCTTGCAGCTTGACTTTGAAAACAACGAGGCTTAGAAAATATCAAATGTTGTATCGTAAAATCTTGGATTTTCTTGCTGTATTGAAATGAATGGAAACTCGTGATTCACTGAAAGCAAATTGTAAACAATAGTATGATTTGGGAATCAACGTGGAAGATAATATTTGTAGATAAAATGCACAACTTATCCTTTAGGACTTTAAAGTCAGTGATCAGGGGTTGTGGACATTTAGGTGACGGTGTAGATTGTACCGGTTTGAACTCAGACTATCTAATGCTCGCTAAGGATAAAAAACATGCCACAGACAGCAGGAGTGTGTGGCTCATAGTGGAGTGGAACAAACACAGACAGACTGCGGAAGGATGATTACGACTAGAATGACCTGCTGCTGTTTTATCCCAATGGTTTATCCTCTTTGTCGTCAAGTTAGCGCTAGCGGCCCCACTAGCATCACTAATAAGACAGGCTGTAAGAAAGGAGACGTGTGTGTGCACAGAACAGCACAGCGGAGAGACTGATCAGACCCAGCAATATGAAGGAGTCAACAAAGTGTCACTGTCCACTCCAAAACAACAATGATGGTGTATAGGGACGATAATTCACAACAACCTGAAATGAAATCCCACCCATCACGTGTACACATCTAATTTGAGCTAATACTTTGACGTGTCTGCACTCGGAGAGACACACATGGGCCGGTGCTGCAGATTTGTTTCTCTTGTCTGTTGATCCTGGGAGCAGACGCGGTGGCCCGTCAAGCATATGGTGAAAGAGACATGTTGGAGCTTCTGGGTAGGAAGAGGATAAACGACCGTCTATGCACAGCTGGGGGAATATTAAGGACAGATGGTTTGATGCAGGTTCATCATATGGTCAGAAGACTACGATATTAAAATGAAACCCACCATACAGGAAACAAGTGAATAGTAATCTAATATTGTGCAGTTTATCCCGCAACTCATAAAAAAGACAATCATAGAGACCTCACTAACAGCCCACTTAGATTGGTATTAAGAGAAAATAAACCTGCTAATTCTTATGCGGTCTGTGCAATGAAGGGTTTAAAGGCAGACGGTGCTTGCCGACGAATCACCAGCAAGACTTTAATCTATGAGCTTTGACCTGAGACATGCATTCTGTGTAAGTGTATACGAATATACAGGGATACAAGTATGGAGTTTGAGCAAAAGAGTGCAAGAAAACTCCAAACAACAGCTCTCTTTGAGGTTGTGCAGCTTCGTCTCATACAGCTGGAGCCGTGTCCAGTTGACCACGTGTAACCTAATATTATGGCCAATAAGAAGACGGGAGTCATGAGCTAAACACCTCCGAGCTTCTCTTCTCTGAACCTAATCAACACAGAAACCACTGCCTCTGCTGTCCTGGACCTGCCGGGTCTTTTGTGTCAAACCCTCAAATGTCTAAATTTCTGCCACCATATAACACGCACGATTACTCATACATGCAACATTGGTTCTGAGAATTAGAAGAAGAAATTGCATGTGAAACACACATACGCAGACACACAAACTCCATAAATACCTCCCTTCCTTTCTCTCTCTGCAGCGAGACGTCGGCCCGGGTTGATTCATTTGACCTCGGCAGACCGACGCCACCCAAGAGGGGAGAGATGAGCGGAGTAACAGTAAGGGAGTGACAGAATCAGGCGCCAGGAAGCGTCTTTGAATAGAATAAAAGCACGCAAAGGTTTAAAACTGTGGATTGTTAACTGCGTGCAGTTTTTGGAACGCCACTGGTGTGTGACACTCATTTGAGAACACATCAATAGAACACAATAAAGTGGAAAGCAGAAGAGCAAGTGGGGGATCAATACGAGGCCGGCTGTGATGTTGCACGCAGCCACTTAGTCACCCTGTCAGGAGGCAGGCTGCCCGGTACAGAGCTGCTACACACTGAAAAAAAAGACATGTCAAATCTGTTTCTCTCTTTGTTTTCCGTCTCTGCTGGTGATAAAAGGTCACAGGTTTACCGCAAAACAAACCGGAGCAAAGGCAGGAGGAAAGATGATTTACATCGCATAGTAGCTCAGTGTTCGCTAAGCTTATATGTTACCTGGCCCCGCCGCATTGGCTTCATTTGTCAGACCTGGAGGCTGTTGCCTAGAAGACAGACTCAACACTATGAAGGAGTCAACGAAGTGACGCTGCCCACTCAACAACAATGATGATGCTGCTTTGGCTGCTGTAGAGTCACAAGTCATGATAACCTGAAATGAAATCCTAACCATCACGTGCCATCTAATTTAGGCCGTTGATAAATCTTTGACATGCCGTGTATGAACTTGGAGGGACACATGAGCAGGTGCCACAGAGAGATGTGATTTCTGTTCTTTCAAGTAGGATTCATCCAGTTAACTAGATCATATAAAAGAATGTTGACTGAACATCTGGAAGGCAATGAATCAGCAAAATCACACTGTGAAAAAACGCTTCGTTCAGATATAACATGAAACGTATCCTACGAAATGTTATTATCTGTGGAAGCTTTCTCCGGGGCATGCTGTCATGGTTTGGTTTAAATAAAGAAATGTGCCCCTGCTTAAAAGGCCTTGTGTATTTGAATGTACGACGCTTCGAAATGCAAAATGAAATGTTTCCACTGACAAAATCTTCAGATTCAATGTTCATTACGAGCACAGAGACCAAAGAGTCTTTGACATCACTAGGTACAAAACACACCGGGGATAAATGTCTGTTTTTTTAGAGATACCTGCGGGTGATATAAGCTGGACCTAAAATAGAAGGTGAGCAACACTAACAGAGCATTCAAACAGAACATTGTGGGAATAGAAGAATATATAAAACAGAACCAGGCGTACGTGTGGCTTTATAAGTCTGACAATAATCATAAATCATCATAAATATCACGGTCTTATATCATACACACAGTGTTATGCTCCTGGCCCCTGGGTGGACCAGCTGCACTTCTCTGAGGCAGAGTTCTGGGGTTTAAGGATTAAAAAAAACTACAACTTAGAGACAGCTCTAGATTTGGGGCTCCTCTGTGGCCATTATACTTTAAAAGCTAATTGATGGCACATGTGTGGCTTTATGACAGCGATGCGATGAACGCCATTAATGTGCACGCCTGCCGTCACAATCGGTTACAGGAGAGAGAGATATCCTGTTAACGCCGGTGAGTGAGGATCCAAAAACCGAACCACGACACCCGTGCCAAATTACAATTGATCCTGCAGAGGGGATTGCCAAAGTTCCAGAATAGGATTTGAATAGCGGTGAGGAAACAGAGCTAATTGACAGATGACATGTTGTTATAGAGCAGCGGCAAGTTCTCTGGGGGGTTTTAACACGATGACAGCGGAGAGCAAACTGATCCCAGCGCAGAGTTCATCGTCTGTGTCAGAGGAAAACAAACCAACGTGCATGCATTCTGAATGCGTGTGTGTGTGTGTGTGTGTTGCACTGTACAAACCCTGCAGACATTGACTCGCTATGACTGCTGCTCCTATTGTACATGTGCGTGTCAACTAGCTTGAAATACTTCGGTGTGAGTGAGTGTTTCCACTTCCCAGCAAGTCTTCTGTGTTTGTTTCTAACAAAGCTCAAGGCCACTGTAGCTGTTGCAGAGTCCCTCCTGGCCTTTCTCTTCCCCAAACACGTCTTCCCCCCCTCTTGTCATCCTGTCGCTCGCTGCCCAACCTTCGAGGTGTCGAAAAAACCCGCGGCGGAGCTTTATCTGTTCGCTGAGAACAAACAGCACCAAGACATCTCTGTCTCCCGTTTCCTGTCATCCTCCTTTAGAGGCACATTCTCCGACATCATTACTCCAGTAAAGACAAACATGACAGAGGGATGTGGTGAAGACATGGCCAAGAATGGAAGGAGGAGAGAAGAAAGATTGAGGGGTGCAAGAAGAAGAAAAATAAACAAAAGATTAGGGGATTGAGCTGGTGAGATCAAGAAGAAGTGGTGACATAAATTATAACGAGAGGCTGGACCCACGTCGGAAAGAGAGGGCGCTTCTGGGAAAAGGGAAAGATAATTTCAACCACTTAAGATCTTTTCTTTTCTTTTTTCTTCATCTGTTATTCTGAAAGCAAGTGTTGTTTCCAGAGTATAACAACAGAATTGTGACTTTCGGTAAACGTGCCTCATCCATCTGTCAGCTATTGTTCTGGTGAGCTGCCAGGCAAAATCATTTTTCGAAAACGTGAATACTTTTGTTTCTTGTAACAAACAACTCGTCTGGGAGGAAGAACAGAAGAACGGCGGAGGAGGCGAACACGCTGTCCTTTCACTCCATTTAGGGTCTCTGCTTCTCTGGTGGGGCGACACTCCAACTTATTTCCATATCTATATAACACAACCTGCCCGGCGTGAATAAACATGCCTGATTTATAACAGCTGTAAGACACAGAGCTGAGGAAAGCATATCATGCGCACCCAGATGGCGTCGCAGAGATTCATCCAGAAGGGAAACGACCGGGATTTACACCCCGGAGTACAAATACTGCACATCATCCATGTGTATGAGTGTGAATATCTACTGGTTATGTGTATGCTTATATTCTTTGGTTTTGTTTTTATTATTAATATCAACACATATATTAACTGTATGTTTTTGTACAGTAAGCATATCGTTTGGAAGACCAAATATTTCACTAACAAAAGCCAGAAAATGAATGCAAGTTGGCCTGAAACTAGTGAGACTAATCAACACAGTCATAAAATAAATGAGCTCTTCAAAGAGTCCCAGAACACCTCGCATCCAGAGCACGATCCCAGAATAGTTTTGACATAGACGTCTGCAAACACTCACACCTAGTTCTGTATAAAGTCCGCCTCGGTCTGAGCAATACGTTTCTACCACAGCATGTTTTGGATTGTTCCTCCCATAAATCCTCCACTTCTTACTGCGGGTGTCACCGGACTAACGGTGAACATCGTGTACACCACCATGACGATGAACTCTGGCACACGCGAATAAAACAATAAAGTTATGAAACAGGAACATAAAACAAATGAAGGACTCCGTGGCCACTGTGGCACATTACCCGTCAACAGCAGCATCTTGTGAGAAAGAAAAACTGGCTCGTTAGAAAAATACTTCCTTCCATTACATCAGATTTGATTTCTGTTATCCTGACTACCACACGCTTCTATCTCTACAGAGGAGGCGAGCGGATGCTAATCTCATTATATTCGGGCTCTCGGGGTTGCTGTGCTCTGTTCATTCCTCCTCTTATCTCACCGCTGCACCGCGCTGCATTTTTAAGGGCATCGCGTCGCGATCGTCCCTCAGCCGAGGTACATGCTGCCGTACTTGTTGCCCCCCAGTATATGACAGAAAAGTCTTCTGAAAGTCTACGTGAAATGACTCCGAACAACGATACAGTATATATGATCATTAATAACAATTCAGGCATGATAGCATTTCCGATGTTAGCCGATTTCACAATTAAATCATGATTCACAAAAAGCCATGTTGGTGCCGCTTTGATGCCGTTTCAGATGCAGTGGAATATTGCTCCTATTGGTACATTGTTATCTTTTTATGTAATAATATTCTAATAATATTTTTGGGAAATGACTTTTTCGGTTTGCCTCTCCGGTGTTATTCTCCTCCGCTTCTCGCACGGCTACATTTCATTGCTGCTCCCTCTCTTGTCTTCCTCTCTGCCCTCAAGAGTCAACTGATATGTAGCGAAGAGTGGGTTCAGAGGGGCCTTGCGGTGAACACCTGCATGTTAAATCAACCTGACCAGATTTTAATGAGGCTAAAGCATTTCCACGAGAGCTGCTCTTCGTTGGGGCTGATCTCAGACCACCAGAGGTGCTCTTCAGCGGTCCTCTCCCGTCGCTGCTCTCTGATGCAGGAGAAACCGACCCCGATGCCACGAGCAGAAAATAAGCGTTGCATTCTGTGTACGCCTGGGAGTGCAAAAAGGACAACTATAACAGTTTAGGGGTGTGTGGAATGGAACAGGGTGAGTGTTATTTATCTTACAGTTGAGCTTAATGGAGCCACTGCAAAGGCCACAACGAAACTGATCTGTGCAATGAATACAAATGACTTCATAAATCTAAATGACAACAAAAGCTGGAGGCAATACATAAAGAGACAATGCAGGGGCTTGTGATGCTATAATAAATAATGATGCGATACATCTTTGACCAACCCTGGGATGTTATTTTGCGTCTCCTCCATAGGTCAGAGGTCAACACTGGCCACAGAATAAGTGAAAGACTAATCGACGGGGCTGAAGGTAGCTGACAAATATGTCTTTACGAGCAGTAAAGCACAACTGATACATCAGAGGAACAATGTTATCACCCAACGGCGGCTTATCACAGAAACACCAGAATTACCAACTAAATACGTAAAAGATATAATAAAACAGAGATTATCCACTAATAATGTTTGGTGTAAATTTGTTTTCCAGCAGGTATTACTGCTAAACACTAATATTGGCATCTAGCAGGCTGCCCCTTCCCTTAGTTCAGCACCACTGAAGTTGAGCAACACATTTCAGGACATGCCCCTGGTGTTTTTCTGCAATGACAATATGCTGCAGTGCAGCACAATACACAACCGTGGTCTGTGGGCTTGTGGTGTTTTGTGTTCTCACCAGCACCGAGGAGGACTTTTGGAAGCGTTGCAGCAGGTTCTTCTGCACCAGGCTGAGCCTCTTCCCCCTGGCCTTCCTGCGCAGGACGCTCTGCACCCGTAAAGATGGACGCCGCTTGGGCCGCAGCCGCATCCGGTGGTTGTCAGGCTTCAGCCACTGATAGCAGCACGGACACACCAAGGTGCTGTGCAGCAGCCTGGAGGACATCTTCTTCGCTGGTGCTGAGACGAGGAGAGAAAAAGGCTAAATGGCACAAAAGAAAATGGCAAAACTACCTATTGGTGAGGTTCTGGCTGACATGGACCCGTGTTGGGTTGTGAGTTCTTGGTCCCACCAGGCTACAGACAGCTGGCTCACTCAGTGTGTCTGGCTGTTTATCAACCTTGGCAAGTCGGTGACACGGCCCGACTTACTACTGCGTTCAGCTCTCTGTGGCTATGACGAAACATGCAGGAATGAAAATTGTGCTTAAAAAGTAAGGTTGGTGAAGGACGTGCAGGTGTCTGAACTTACCATTAGCCCTCGC